>NC_057804.1:36503849-36538300 GCF_018294505.1 Triticum aestivum | reverse complement strand
TAAAAGAAATGCCACAGTCGGGCGTCTGAGCAACACCACATAAAGGGCTTTAAAAGAAATGCCACAGTCGGGCGTCTGAGCGACACCACATAAAGGGCTTTAAAAGAAATAATCATAGTGAATATCCCGGCGGTAGAACCATCCCAGAGATATTCGATAATACCAAGAATATCACGGGTTAGTCCACAACAAAATAATACGCATTATTATCACATGTCGCAACTTGCAATATCAGTTCTGATTTAATAGTTTCACCTCCGAAGACCGACACTAAGACCGACACTTGACCCATCCCAGACTGTAGTCCTTAACCATGGACACGGCTATTCGAATAGGTTTAATCTCTGCAGAGGGTGTAATCTTTACCCACGAGTAACGGATTCCTTTAGTCCATCGGGACTAATTCTGTCTACGGTCTTTTTGTTGAAAAAACACCTAACTTGCACACACCAGCTTAACTCACATGTGTCTGGAATCACCCATGACACCTGTCAAGCAAACTCTAAGTGGGGAGGCTACAACCTCGACATAACATGGGATCACAAATTTATACCGCGCCCAAAACTGGGGAAGCTACCCCCTTCGGCTACAACCAAAACACCCATGCTCCTGGACCAGGTGGCATGACTACCGGATGCCTCCAGTATCTTCCACCACGGCCTCTCTGTACAGTGTGTGCTAGGAAAGGGGTTGACAACTTACTGAACCGTACCCTACTAATCGTAGAGACGAGTGGTAGTACGAAGCAAGTATGGGGGTTACTGGCACAAGACTCGATCTACGGTCGACTCAGGAGGTTGTATTATATCCTGCATGATTAGCATAACAATGCACATATTTCAAATAACAGATAGAAACATCACGCGACATACCCCTCATGCCATACCGGACACGACCGTCTCGACGGAGGACTAGGGACAAGACCGTGTCTACCCAAGATAGAGGCCTTCCCGGCTTCCCTTCCGGTATGCATGAAAGACGTATGACGGTGATTTCCATCACAGATCATGTCAACTTCATTAGCATAAACTCATTGAAAATGCACTCATAAGTAGGATCACTTCCTCACATAAACTGACGTATGCACGTGTCGCGGTGGTGCTGTCACCGATTCAAACAACACATACATAAATTTCACCAGGGTTCAGAATGCTTGCCTTCAGGTCATGGGAAAGAAGGGTGCATCCAAAACATCTTGAAATCTTCAAAAATCCTATTTAAAAGAATATATATGAATTAACACACAAAAACAAAACAACACAAAAAGTTGTCTTGAAATTTTTTCAAATAAATCTTAAAATAAACTAGACAATATTTGAAAGAGGTAGGAAAAAGAATTAATTCATTTGGAGCTGTATTAAACAGCCAGTCAAAGTTTGGTCAAAAATCTGATATTTAAAATAAAAACAGAAAGAAAACGTTTCAAAATATACGTACACGTCGAAGGCGCATTTTGAAAATGCGCTTTCACTTATCCAGCATGGCTGCGCCTGAGTCACTGACAGTGGGCCCGCCTAGCCCACTGGTCAGGTTTGACTGGTCTCCCTCCCTCTTCCTCCTCGGGCCGGGTAGAGGCGGGGATTCTGGTGATCGTTGCTAGCGAACGGCGGCTCCTCGTGGGCTCCAGATGACCGGGGTAGATCGGCAAGACCAAGACGGTCCCTCCGATGGTCACTTTGCTCTCTGGGGTGGTCGGGGCTGCCGGCGGTGAGCTCCGCGGCGGAAGGTGGTTGTCGGAGAAAGTGAGTTTGAGGCAGCAGTGGCTTTCGACCAAAATCGAGTAGGGGAACGTGCTCACGGGAGGAAGGGAAGGTTCCTGGTGGAGAGAGTGGAGAGGGGGAGGCTTTGGTGGCGCTGGACTGGTTGGGTCAGTGGCGGCGGCTGGAGTTGCTGGAGAGGAAGGAGACGACCCTTTCCCAACGATTGACGGCTAGGGGGACACGGGTGGGACGGTGTGAGGCTGCCTGTGTGCGTGTTTGAGCTCGGGGTCTCTTTATATAGGCGCTGGAGGTCGGTTCCGAGGCGGCCGGCGATAAGGATGACGGCGAACCGCCCTGCTGTAGCTAGGGCGATGTGGCGGCGACGAGCGCTAGTGGACACGATTACGGATGAGTACGCACTGTTCTAGGAGGCAGGTGGCAAGCGTTGGCGGCTTGGGTGGCGCTGCCACGGCCGGGCCTGCAAGCGGCCGTCAACTAGCCACCACGGCCGTTCTGACAGCGGCGCTGAGGGGTGCCAGGTTGGTCGGGGTGGTGTGGCGATGCAAGGGGACACGGCGTGCTGGCTGGGGCCGGTCACGGGCCGGATTTGGGTGCGGGGTGCGACGCGGCGTCTCAGTCGCACGGGTGCCAAACGCACGCTCTGGGCGCGCCCAGAGCACGCCTGGGACATGCTCAACGAAATGCCAGGGCATCCTAGAGGTTCTGGTTGAGGCTGGCAATTAACAGAACTAGTCTAGGTTTAGCAAGGAGACTGAGGGACATGGTGGATTGGTCAGGGGCTCAAGTTCACCATGTAAACTTGAATTCATGCCAAAACTGGCTGTGCACTCAGGGTGTTTGACAAAATGCCAAAAGCACCTAGGTAGTTCTTGGAGTGGCCAAATTCTCCATATTAGTGTCTCTATGGATGTAAGAGAGAGTGGTGAAGTTAGTTTGCAAAAAGGAGAAACTTGCTAATGCAAGTTTTGCAAAACTACACTTCTGGACAGGGAGCAGATGGCATCATTACATGGGCTAAGAGTGCTCCAAAGAGTGCATGCTCCTGGACTTAGGGGGTTTGCAGGGTTGGCTACAAGCATGAGAAGACACAAGGTCACTTGAGCAAGAAAGAATGGGGTTGCAGTAGAAAGCACAGGTCTGGTCCAGAATGAAAATGATGTTGATTCACTCAAAAATTTCAAACAACAACACTGGGTTTTTGCATAAAGTGGAATCATATGCTGCTACTGACATCCCATAATCTTGGTGGAGGCTCTAGGGAATTATTTAAATGGGTTGCAGTGCAAAACTGTCCACTGGACCAGAGAAGAAAAACAGGCACAAAACTCATAATATGCAATGAAATAGATATATAATTGCACAGAAATGATTTAGAGACCTCACATGATGTCTCCAAATTTTGGTTGAATTTTTAGCTAAGTTTATCAACTGGTTGAAGCAGAAAAAGAGCTCCAAAACTCAAACAAGTCATTTTAATGATTAAAGCTCAGGGTGAAATAATTTTATAAATAAATCTACTGATTTAGAAATAGTTATACAGAGAGCATAGAAGTTTAATATTTTGGAAAGCTCCACTAGGAAAAATAATTATCCTCAATATTAAAAGAGATGCTCTGAACTCCACAGAAATAATCCAAAAGGAAAAAAACTCCTGGCAAAATTTTAATTTCCAAAAAATTGGTTAAATTTTTGGGGTGTTACAAATGGCCTATACCTGGTGGTTGGGGGCCTGATGCATGTAAAATTGGGTGGATGGATCTCATGGCTCGCGGGTGGATGGACTGGCCGGCGATGGTGGCTACCGGCTCGATGCAGCGGTACACAATGTGACGGAGTGCCATCCTTGGAACAAGCCCGGCGGCGGACGTTGTCAGCCTGTGCAGCCTGGGCTATGACATGTACCTTGCAAAGGGCACTGGGAAACGACACCATGGATGACGAGGAAAGGAAGGCGAGGCTGCGGCTGCTCTAATTGGGGCTCGACACTGGCGGCCATCCTAGATCTGAGAGAGGAGGGTCCGTGCAGGAGGAGACGAGTGTATGGAGGCACCCAACCGTGGCCTGCGGCAGGACCTTGACCGGCGTGATGGAAGCGTCCTTCGGGAGGTCGAGAATTGATGGAGGCGGTGGCGACCGTCTAGGATGAGCGACGCGTGTGCGGAGAGTGGGCTACAGCATGGGTGGGACAGCCAGAAAAGGAGGTGGGTTTAGTTGGAAAAAATCGAGGAACCAGGTTGTCCTTCAATCATGAAGGGATGTGTGTTCGTGGGTCATGGTTTTTTTCTTTGGGATGTTTTCTTGAGCAAGGATGGGAATCGTTGGTTAGAAGGGTGCGGGGAGGTGGATCGAAGGAGGTCGAACCATCACGACATTCAATCCTCCTTTAATAGTAGAGATTAAAACAAAAAATACCTTGTTGTAATTTCCTTTTATTTATTTTATTTTTTATTTTTGTTTGATATATCTATCAAAAACTATACCGTTTAGTCTTGCTCGTAACCATTGAGGGATTGACAACCCCTCTACGCGTTGGGTTGCAAGTATTTGTTGTTTGTGTGCAGGTGTTGTTTACTAGTCGTTGCTTGGTTCTCCTACTAGATTTATAACCTTGGATAACTGAGGGAAATACTTATCTCTATTGTACTGCATCATCCTCTCCTCTTCGAGAAAATCCCAACGTAGCTCACAAGTAGCAAGCGTCTTGTATTATACGAGTCTTTGCTTTGTTTGCTTTTTAGTTTGTCACAATCATCTCTTATGAACACACTGTCGGATTTCGGGTTCCGGCAGACCCTTAAGGTTCGAACACTGGGGTGCGTGCGAAGATCTCTCCTCTACCAACTCACGTCTCGTCGTCTCGCAAAGGATCTAGGCTAGAAAGAAGAACACACAAGGGACATGAGATTTATACTGGTTCGGGCCACCGTTGTGGTGTAATACCCTACTCCAGTGTGTGGTGTGGTGGATTGCCTCAGGGGCTGATGATGAACAGTACAAGGGAAGAACAGCCTCGCGAGGGGTGTTCTTGTGGTGGTGTTGTCCCTTTGGAGGGGCTGATTCAAGATGCCTACCGGATTTCTAGCTCTCTAGATCTGGATCCCCATGCCTCTACTTTGTGGTGGCTAGTCCTATTTATAGAGGGAGGCCCTGGGCCTCTCCCCAAATAATGAGAGGGAAGGGCGCCAACAATAGTCATTTTGAAGGGGAACATCTAGTACACTTATCCTGACTAAAGTTGGTCTTCGGCTGCCAAAGGCTCTGACGATGACGCCATCCTGGGCTCCACGATGACCTCCATCCTGCCGTTCTGCTGGTCTTGGTCTTGTTGCACCAAAATGGTAACCTTTGCCTGATACCTTGGCATGTGCTTTCCCCCTTTGCACCGAAGGGGAAACAAGGACACTGCGCAGGCCGGCGCCCGCCTGGCGCTCGCCTGGTCTCGATCGTCATGGCTTGCGTCACGGGCTTCTCGCGAGGTGCCCTTCCTTGATCTCTCCGCCTCCTCGTGAGCCTGCCTGGTGAGGCTGCTCCTGAGGAAGCTTCCTGTCATCCGCCCCACAAGGCTTGGCCCCTCTCGAGGGTCTTGAGCTTGAGCTGATGAAGCTGGGCCGCACTGGGCCC
This sequence comes from Triticum aestivum, assembly GCF_018294505.1. Classification (NCBI taxonomy): domain Eukaryota; kingdom Viridiplantae; phylum Streptophyta; class Magnoliopsida; order Poales; family Poaceae; genus Triticum; species Triticum aestivum. Next base: position 36,532,958 of record NC_057804.1, on the reverse strand, counting down.
CCTACTTGAGCCACGCCGCAGGCCACAGGCAGGCAAGTCTGGGGACCCCCGTTCCCAGAACACCGACACACACTTGTTTGACAAAGCCACACACATATCATAATTTGTTAGAATACTCTATGTGCTTCACTTAAATCTTTCGAGCTAGGCAGTTTCTCTAGTACTTCACTTAAATCTTTTTGAGCACGGTGGTGGTTATATTTTAAATAAATGCACTCTCATGCTTCACTTATATTATTTTGAAGGTTGAATTTTTTTGAAGAAATAATTGTACTCTCATGCTTCACTTATATATTTTCAGAGTTGATAATAGGAAAAGTAATTTGCACAAGATATGAATTTGGTCCCAAAGTGATGGATATCCAAGGGAGATATAATAAAAACTTTCATATAGATCATTGGATATGATAAACTTGATTCCTTGTAATAGTTTTGCGATATGGAGATAGTAATATGTGAGTCATGTTGATGAGTAGTTATTCTTTAGTAAGAACATTGGTGTTAAGGTTTGTGATTCCCTATGCAAGCACGTGAAGGCAACAGTATCCTACATGTGGTGCATTATTCAGTGTTAATTATGTTCAAAGCGCATTGATGACCGTTTTTTCTTTTTTGGTTGGTTGCTTCTCAATCTATTTGCTAGCCTTCACTTGTACTAAGCGAGAATGCTGCTTGTGCACCCAAATCCTTAAACCCAAAGTTGTTCCAAATGAGTCCACCGTACCTACCTATATGCGGTATTTCCATGTCGTTCTAAGTAAATTAGCATGTGCCAACTCTAATTTTTCAAAATGAATTTCCATTTTGTGTGCCCGTACCACTCATGAAGCGGCAGGGGAGTGGTCAATATATTCCATGCTCGGTATTCTATTTGTTGGAAATATGCCCTAGAGGCAATAATAAAATGATTATTATTATATTTCCTTGTTCATGATAATTGTCTATTGTTCATGATATAATTGTATTAACCGAAAAAAGTGATACATGTGTGAATACATAGACCACAACATGTCCCTAGTGAGCCTCTAGTTGACTACCTCGTTGATCAACAGATAGTCATGGTTTCCTGACTATGGACATTGTATGTCATTGATAATGGGATCGCATCATTAGGAGAATGATGTGATGGACAAGACCCAATCCTAAGCATAGCACAAGATCGTGTAGTTCGTTTGCTAAAGCTTTTATAATGTCAAGTATCACTTTCTTAGACCATGAGATTGTGTAACTCCCGGATACCGTAGGAGCGCTTTGGGTGTACCAAACGTCACAACGTAACTGGGTGGATATAAAGGTACACTACAGGTGTCTCTGAAAGTCTCTGTTGGGTTGACATGAATCGAGACTTGGATTTGTCACTCCATATGACGGAGAGGTATCTCTGGGCCCACTCGGTAATGCATCATCATAATGAGCTCAACGTGGCCAATTAGTTGGTCACGGGATCATGCATTACGCAATGAGTAAAGTGACTTGCCGGTAACGAGATTGAACGAGGTATTGGGATACCGACGATCGAATCTTGGGCAAGTAACATACCGATTGACAAAGGGAATTGAATACGGGATTACTTGAATCCTCGACATCGTGGTTCATCCGATGAGATCATCGAGGAGCATGTGGGAGCCAACATGGGTATCCAGATCCCGCTATTGGTTATTGACCGGAGAGTCATCTCGGTCATGTCTACGTGTCTCCCGAACCCGTAGGGTTTACACACTTAAGGTTCGGTGACGCTAGGGTTGTAGAGATATTAGTATGGGTAACCCGAAAGTTGTTCGGAGTCCCGAATGAGATCCCGGACGTCACGAGGAGTTCCGTAATGGTCCGGAGGTGAAGATTTGTATATAGGAAGTCCAGTTTCGACAACCGGGAAAGTTTCGGGGGTCACCGGTATTGTACCGGGACCACCGGAAGGGTCCCAGGGTCCACCGGGTGGGGCCACCTATCCCGGAGGGCCCCATGGGCTGAAGTGGGAAGGGAACCAGCCCCTGGTAGGCTGGTGCACCCCCCTTGGGCCTCCCCCTGCGCCTAGGGTTGGAAACCCTGGGGGTGGGTGGCGCCCCACCTGACTTGGGGGGTAAGTCCCCCCCTTTGGCCGCCGCCTCCCCCTTGAGATTGGATCTCTAGGAGGGCGACGCCCCCCCCAGGGCCCCTATATAAAGAGGGGGGAGGGAGGGCTGCGCACCCAAGCCCCTGGCGCCTCCGTCTCCCCCCCGTAACACCTCTCCCTCTCGCTGAGCTTGGCGAAGCCCTGCCGAGATCCCCGCTACTTCCACCACCACGTCGTTGTGCTGCTGGATCTCCATCAACCTCTCCTTCCCCCTTGCTGGATCAAGAAGGAGGTGACTTCTCTCCGAACCGTACGTGTGTTGAACGCGGAGGTGCCGTCCGTTCGACGCTAGGATCATTGATGATTTGGATCACGACGAGTACGACTCCATCAACCCCATTCTCTTGAATGCTTCTGCTCGCGATCTACAAGGGTATGTAGATGCACTCCTCTCTCTCTTTGCTAGATGACTCTGTAGATTGATCTTGGTGACGCGTAGAAATTTTTTATTTTCTGCAACGTTCCCCAACAGTGGCATCATGATCTAGGTCTATGCGTAGTTTCTATGCACGAGTAGAACACAATTTTGTTGTGGGCGTAGATTTTGTCAATTTACTTGCCACTACTAGTCTTATCTTGTTTCAGCGGCATCGTGGGATGAAGCGGCCCAGACCGACCTTACACGTACGCTTACATGAGACGGGTTCCACCGACTGACATGCACTAGTTGCATAAGGTGGCTAGCGGGTGTCTGTCTCTCCCACTTTAGTCGGATCGGATTCGATGAAAAGGGTCCTTATGAAGGGTAAATAGAAATTGGCATATCATGTTGTGGTTTTGGCGTAGGTAAGAATCGTTCTTGCTAGAACCCTATAGCAGCCACGTAAAAACTTGCAACAACAATTAGAGGACGTCTAACTTGTTTTTGTAGCATATGCCTTGTGATGTGATATGGCCAAAAGGATGTGATGAATGAAATATATGTGATGTATGAGACTGATCATGTTCTTGTAATAGGAATCACGACTTGCATGTCGATGAGTATGACAACTGACAGGAGCCATAGGAGTTGTCTTTATTTATTGTATGACCTGCGTGTCACTGAATAACGCCTGTAATTACTTTACTTCTTTGCTAAACCGTTAGCCATAGTAGTACAAGTAATAGTTGGCAAACAACTTCATGGAGACACGATGATGGAGATCATGATGATGGGGATCACGGTGTCATGCCGGTGACGATGATGATCATGGCGCCCCGAAGATGGATCAAAGGAGCAAAATGATATTGGCCATATTATGTCACTATTTGATTGCATGTGATGTTTATCATGTTTTTGCATCTTATTTCCTTAGAATGACGGTAGTAAATAAGATGATCCCTCATAACAATTTCAAGAAAGTGTTCCCCCTAACTGTGCACCGTTGCGAAAGTTCGTTGTTTCGAAGCACCACGTGATGATCGGGTGTGATAGATCCTAACGTTCACATACAACGGGTGTAAGCTAGATTTACACATGCAAAACACTTAGGTTGACTTGACGAGCCTAGCATGTACAGACATGGCCTCGGAACACAAGAGACCGAAAGGTCGAACATGAGTCATATAGAAGATACGATCAACATGGAGATGTTCACCGATGATGACTAGTCCATCTCACGTGATGATCGGACACGATCTAGTTGACTCGGATCATGTATCACTTAGATGACTAGAGGGATGTCTATCTGAGTGGGAGTTCATTAAATAATTTGATTAGATGAACTTAATTATCATGAACTTAGTCTAAAACCTTTGCAAAATGTCTTGTAGATCAAATGGCCCACGCTCATGTCAACCTCAAATTCAACGCGTTCCTAGAGAAAACCAAGATGAAAGATGGTGGCAGCAACTATACGGACTGGGTCCGGAACCTGAGGATCATCCTCATAGCTGCCAAGAAAGCATATATCCTAGAAGCACCGCTAGGTGAAGCACCCGCCCCAGCGAACCAAGACGTCATGAACGCTTGGCAGTCACGTGTTGATGATTACTCCCTCGTTCAGTGCGGCATGTTTTACAGCTTAGAACCGGGGCTCCAAAAGCGTTTTGAGCAACACGGAGCATATGAGATGTTCCAAGAGCTGAAAATGGTTTTCCAAGCTCATGCCCGGGTCGAGAGATATGAAGTCTCCGACAAGTTCTACAGTTGTAAAATGGAGGAAAATAGTTCTGTCAGCGAGAACATACTCAAAATGTCTGGGTTGCACAACCGCTTGTCCCAGCTGGACATTAACCTCCCGGATGAGGCGGTCATTGACAGAATCCTTCAGTCGCTCCCACCTAGCTACAAGAGCTTTGTGATGAACTACAATATGCAGGGGATGGTGAAAACTATTCCTGAGGTATTTTCAATGCTGAAATCAGCAGAGGTAGAAATCAAAAAGGAACATCAAGTGTTGATGGTCAATAAAACCACTAGTTTCAAGAAAGTCAAGGGTAAGAAGAACTTCAAGAAGGACGGCAAGGGAGTTGCCGCGCCCGGTAAACCAGTTTCCGGGAAGAAGCCAAAGCACGGACCCAAACCTGAGACTGAGTGCTTTTATTGCAAGGGGAACGGTCACTGGAAGCGGAACTGCCCCAAGTACTTAGCGGATAAGAAGGCCGGAAACACCAAAGGTATATATGATATACATGTTATTGATGTGTACCTTACCAGTATGCGTAGTAGCTCCTGGGTATTTCATACCGGTGCGGTTGCTCATATTTGTAACTCAAAACAGGAGCTGCGGAATAAGAGGAGACTGGAGAAGGACGAGGTGACAATGTGCGTCGGGAATGGTTCCAAGGTCGATGTGATCGCCGTCGGCACGCTACCTCTAAATTTACCTACGGGATTAGTTTTAAACCTCAATAATTGTTATTTAGTGCCAGCTTTGAGCATGAACATTGTATCTGGATCTCGTTTAATACGACATGGCTACTCATTTAAATCCGAGAATAATGGTTGTTCTATTTATATGAGAGATATGTTTTGTGGTCATGCCCTGTTGGTCAACGGTTTATTCTTAATGAATCTCGAACGTGATGTTACACATATTCATAGTGTGAATACCAAAAGATGTAAGATTGATAACGATAGTCCCACGTATCTGTGGCACTGCCGCCTTGGTCACATTGGTGTCAAATGCATGAAGAAGCTCCATACTGATGGACTTTTGGAGTCTCTTGATTTGGAATCATTTGACACGTGCGAACCATGCCTCATGGGCAAAATGACCAAGACTCCATTCTCCGGAACAATGGAGCGAGCAACCAACTTATTGGAAATTATACATACTGATGTGTGCGGTCGAATGAGCGTTGAGGCTTGCGCTGGCTATCTTTATGTTCTCACCCTCACTGATGACTTGAGTAGATATGGGTATGTATACTTAATGAAACACAAGTCTGAGACCTTTGAAAAGTTCAAGGAATTTCAGAATGAGGTAGAGAATCAGTGACAGAAAAATAAAGTTCTTACGATCAGATCGTGGGGGAGAATATTTAAGTCACGAGTTTGGAACGCACTTAAGGAAATATGGAATTGTTTCACAACTCACGCCGCCTGGAACACCTCAGCGTAACGTGTGTCCGAACATCATAATCGCACTCTATTGGATATGGTGCGGTCTATGATGTCTCTTACCGACTTACCGCTATCATTTTGGGGATACGCTTTAGAGACAGCTACATTCACTTTAAATAGGGCACCGTCTAAATCCGTTGAGACGACACCGTATGAATTATGGTTTGGAAAGAAACCTAAGCTGTGGTTTCTAAAAGTTTGGGGATGCGATGCTTATGTCAAGAAACTTCAACCTGAAAAGCTCGAACCCAAGTCGGAAAAATGTGTATTCATAGGATACCCTAATGAAACCATTGGGTATACCTTCTACCTCAGATCCGAAGGCAAGATCTTTGTTGCCAAGAACGGGTCCTTTCTGGAGAAAGAGTTTCTCTCGAAAGAAGTAAGTGGGAGGAAAGTGGAACTTGATGAAGTACTACCACTTGAACCGGTAAGTAGCGCAGCTCAGGAAGATGTTCCTGTGGTGCCTGCACCGACTAGAGAGGAAATTAATGATGATGATCAAGGTACTTCGGATAAAGTTACTACTGAACTTCGTAGGTCCACAAGGACACGTTCCACACCAGAGTGGTATGGCAACCCTATCCTGGAAATCATGTTGTTAAACAACGGTGAACCTTCGAACTATGAAGAAGCAATGGCGGGCCCAGATTCCAACAAATGGCTTGAAGCCATGAAATACGAGATAGGATCCATGTATGAAAACAAAGTATGGACTTTGACAGACTTGCCCGATGATCGGCGAGTGATAGAAAATAAATGGATCTTTAAGAAGAAGACGGACGCGGATGTTAATGTTACCATCTATAAAGCTTGACTTGTCGCTAAGGGTTATCGGCAAGTTCAAGGGGTTGACTACGATGAGACTTTCTCTCCCGTAGCGAAGCTGAAGTCCGTCCGAATCATGTTAGCAATTGCCACATACTATGATTATGAGATATGGCAAATGGACGTCAAAATGGCATTCCTTAACGGCTATCTTAAGGAATAACTGTATATGATGCAGCCGGAAGGTTTTGTCGATCCTAAGAATGCTAACAAGGTATGCAAGCTCCAGCGATCCATTTATGGGCTGGTGCAAGCATCTCGGAGTTGGAACATTTGGGTTTATGCAAGCTCCAGCGATCATAGCGTTTGGGTTTATGCAGACTTATGGAGAAGCCTGCATTTACAAGAAAGTGAGTGGGAGCTTTGTAGCATTTCTCATATTATATGTGGATGACATACTTTTGATGGGAAATGATATAGAACTTTTGGACAGCACAAAGGCCTACTTGAATAAGTGTTTTTTAGTGAAGGACCTTGGAGAAGCTGCTTATATATTAGGCATCAAGATCTATAGAGATAGATCGAGACGCCTCATAGGTCTTTCACAAAGCACATACCTTGACAAGATATTGAAGAAGTTCAATATGGACCAATCCAAGAAGGGGTTCTTGCCTGTGTTGCAAGGTGTGAAATTGAGCTCAGCTCAATCCCCCACCATGGCAGAAGATAAAGAAAAGATGAGTGTCATCCCCTATGCCTCGGCCATAGAGTCTATTATGTATGCCATGTTGTGTACCAGACCTGATGTAAACCTTGCCATGAGTTTGGTTGCAAGACACCAAAGTAATCCGGGCATGGAACACTGGACAGCGGTCAAGAATATCCTGAAGTACCTGAAAAGGACTAAGGATATGTTTCTCGTTTATGGAGGTGACGAAGAGCTCGTCGTAAAGGGTTACGTTGATGCTAGCTTCGACACAGATCTAGATGACTCCAAGTCACAAACCGGATACGTGTATATTTTGAATGGTGGGGCAGTAAGCTGGTGCAGCAGCAAGCAGAGCGTCATGGCGAGATCTACAAGTGAAGCGGAGTACATGGCAGCCTAGGAGGAAGCGCATGAAGCAATCTGGACGAAGGAGTTCATCACCGACCTAGGAGTTATTCCCAATGCGTCGGGGCCGATCACTCTCTTCTGTGACAACACTGGAGCTATTGCCCTTGCCAAGGAGCCCAGGTTTCACAAGAAGACTAGGCACATCAAGCATCGCTTCAACTCCATTCGTGAAAATGTTCAAGATGGAGACATAGATATTTGCAAAGTGCATACGGATCTGAATGTCGCAGATTCGTTGACTAAACCTCTTCCTCGAGCAAAACATGATCAACACCAGAACTCTATGGGTGTTCGATTCATCATAGTGTAACTAGATTATTGACTCTAGCGCAAGTGGGAGACTGTTGGAAATATGCCCTAGAGGAAATAAAAATGATTATTATTATATTTCCTTGTTCATGATAATTGTCTATTGTTCATGCTATAATTGTATTAACCAGAAACAGTAATACATGTGTGAATACATAGACCACAACATGTCCCTAGTGAGCCTCTAGTTGACTAGCTCGTTGATCAACAGATAGTCATGGTTTCCTGACTATGGACATTGGATGTCATTGATAACGGGATTGCATCATTAGGAGAATGATGTGATGGACAAGACCCAATCCTAAGCATAGCACAAGATCGTGTAGTTCGTTTGCTAAAGCTTTTCTAATGTCAAGTATCAGTTTCTTAGACCATGAGATTGTGTAACTCTCGGATACCGTAGGAGTGCTTTGGGTGTACCAAACGTCACAACGTAACTGGGTGACTATAAAGGTACACTACAAATATCTTCGAAAGTCTCTATTGGGTTGACACGAATCGAGACTGGGATTTGTCACTCCATATGATGGAGAGGTATCTCTGGGCCCACTCGGTAATGCATCATCATAATGAGCTCAATGTGACCAAGTAGTTGGTCACGGGATCATGCATTATGCAACGAGTAAAGTGACTTGCCGGTAACGAGATTGAACGAGGTATTGGGATACCGATGATCGAATCTCGGGCAAGTAACGCACCGATTGACAAAGGGAATTGAATACGGGATTACTTGAATCCTCGACATCGTGGTTCATCCTATGAGATCATCGAGGAGCATGTGGGAGCCAACATGGGTATCCAGATCCTGCTGTTGGTTATTGACCGGAGAGTTGTCTCGGTCATGTCTACGTGTCTCCTGAACCCGTAGGATCTACACACTTAAGGTTCGGTGACGCTAGGGTTGTAGAGATATTAGTATGCGGTAACCCGAAAGTTGTTCGCAGTCCCGGATGAGATCCCGGACGTCACGAGGAGTTCCGGAATGGTCCGGAGGTGAAGATTTGTATATAGGAAATCCAGTTTTGGCCACCGGGAAAGTTTCGGGGGTCACCGATATTGTATCGGGACCACCGGAAGGGTCCCGGGGGTCCACCGGGTGGGGCCACCTATCTCGGAGGGCCCCATGGGCTGAAGTGGAAAGGGAACCAGCACCTGGTGGGCTGGTGCGCACCCCTTGTGCCTCCCCCTGCGCCTAGGGTTGGAAACCTTGGGGGTGGGGGGCGCCCCACCTGACTTGGGGGGCAAGTCCCCCCCTTTGGTCGCCGCCTCCCCCTTGAGATTGGATCTCTAGGGGGCCGGCTCCCCCCAGGGCCCCTATATAAAGAGGGGGGAGGGAGGGTGAGGGAGTTCCGTACTAGGGGGTGTCCGGATAGCCGAACTATCATCATCGGCCGGACTCCAAGACTATGAAGATACAAGATTGAAGACTTCGTCCCGTGTCTGGATGGGACTTTCCTTGGCGTGGAAGGCAAGGTTGGCGATACGGATATGTAGATCTCCTACCATTGTAACCGACTTTGTGTAACCCTAGCCCTCTCTGGTGTCTATATAAACCGGATGGCTTTAGTCCGTAGGGCGAACAACAATCATACCATAGGCTAGCTTCTAGGGTTTAGCCTCCTTGATCTCGTGGTAGATCCACTCTTGTAACACACATCATCAATATTAATCAAGCAGGACGTAGGGTTTTACCTCCATCAAGAGGGCCCGAACCTGGGTAAAACATCGTGTCCCTTGTCTCTTGTTACCATCCGCCTAGACGCACAGTTCGGGACCCCCTACCCGAGATCCGCCGGTTTTGACACCGACATTGGTGCTTTCATTGAGAGTTCCTCTGTGTCGTCACCATTAGGAAGGATGCCTTTTCCCGTCTTTAAAGACGGCACCGTCGTCAAGGGAGCTTTGGCCGCTGGCCAGACTATTCGGCTAGGAGGTTTTCTTATGACCGCCTGTTCGGCCACCGCTCCGACAATGACCTCTCAAGTCATTAAAAGCGATCTTCACGTCAGCTCGGAATTCTCCGAGCAGCTAGATCCGATTGAGCTCTCCTCCGTAAATGAGTTCTTGGATCGCATCGCTGCCCTGGGAGTCGCTACCGACTACGATCAGATCGGGCTTAAAACCGATCTGAGAGAAATCAACTCTCCCTAGGTTACCCACCACGTTGTCGTGGTAGAGGAACAATGCGGCGACTCTTCTTCTATGATAAAAACCAACTATGTCCGGATTCCCGATCCCCCCATGCCGGATTCCCGCGGAGGTAAGGACGCTAATCAAATACTGAACCTAAAGTCAAGCATCGGACCAGATTTGTGGGAAAGCGTCCAGCAAATCAAGCTTCCGAATCCGGAAGCTTCGTGGCCTTTGAGCCTCAGATTGGATGGGGTTCCGAACTTGATTCCGCCCGCCCACCCAAACATAAGCGATCTATCTCAAATACGGCAAGATCCCGATGAAATAGTACATCATTACTGGGCCAGATTCCTCCTGGTTATGGACAGGATAAAGGACTGCCGTGAAGAAAGCGTGATTTCAATCTTCTGCAACAATTGCACGGACAAGGGAATCATAAATGCCATCAGTCGTCGCGAAGTTACACGCTTCGCCGACCTAGCGACCATTGTACAAAAATACTGCGCGATGGAAAGTGCCTAGAAAACCGAAACTAGGTTTTGGGACAATCCGGCCCTGAATACAACCCCAGTCCGAAATAAAAGGGTGCGTCATACTCAAGCACCTGGGTTAAAAACCAAAAAGCAAAAACCCCATAGAGGGTACGGAACCGTACTAGAGGGATGGCTCAACGGACCCTGCAAAATCCACAATACGAAGGGCGCCACTCCAACACATAGCCTTCGAGCATGTTGGATATTACGGCAGGTGGCCAAAAGTGGCGAAGGCCTTTTAGCCCCGGGCAACCAGACCAGCAGCACCAGTACGGTATTAACAGTCTTCGAGACTTTCGCATCAAATAACATGCGGAAACAAACAATCCGCAGTCTTGCCGAAGTCTACCAAGTAGCAACAACAAATCCATGGAGCAACACGGCTATCACCTTCAATGCCAGCGACGAACCTAAATTCCGAACAGCTAGAGCACCAGCCGCATTGGTCCTCAGTCTGATAGTGGACGGCTTTCGTCTTACCAAGGTACTCATGGATGGCGGCAGCGGATTAAACCTCATCTACGAGGAAACCCTTCAAAAAATGGAAATTGACTGGAGCCGCATTGAGCGAAGCAGCACAACCTTCAGGGGAATAATCCCTAGTCGAGAAGTACGCTGCACAGGAAAAATCACACTAGATGTAGTGTTCGGCTCGCCGGACAATTATAGGTCCGATGAGGTCATGTTCCAAGTGACCCCATTCGGCAGCGGATATCACGCTTTGTTAGGGCGAGAGGCATTCACAATCTTCCAAGCTATACCCCATTACGGGTACATGAAGATCAAAATGCTCGGACCCAATGGAATAATCACTCTCACCAGTGATCCAGATACAGCACTCCACGCTGAAAATAAGACAGCCGCACTGGCCCTAGAGGCATTATCCGAAGCCCTAGCGGCAGAGGAATTAACTGCGCTGCGCTCCATGGTGGATAGGGACAATGTGATACTCGATAAAAGGCCCAAGTCCACCTCTTTTAAACCAGCAGACGAAATAGTCAAATTTCAGGTCCATCCAACGGACCCCACAAAGACGGCATCCATTGGGGCACAATTAAATCCTGATGTAGAAGCCGCACTACGAAAATTCCTTCGAGAAAATTGGGACATTTTTGCCTGGCACCCTTCAGACATGCCAGGAATCCCACGCAGGCTGGCAGAGCACAACCTAAATATCCTAAAAGGATTCAAGCCAGTCAAACAAGCTCTTCAGTGATTTTCCGAACCTAAAAGACAGGCAATGGGAGAGGAGCTAGCCAAACTCTTAGAAGCCGAATTCATTAGAGATATCAAACATCCAGACTGGCTAGCCAACCTGGTAATGGTACCAAAAAAGGACAAATCCTGGCGCCTCTGCGTCGATTTCAAAGACCTTAACAAGGCCTGTCCAAAGGACCCTTTCCCTCTCCCTCGCATCGACCAAATCATTGATGCTACCGCAGGGCACGATTCATTGTGCTTCCTCGATGCATACTCCGGATACCATCAAATCAAGATGGCGGAAAAAGACCAGGCCGCAATGGCATTCATTACTCCATATGGGCCATTCTGCTTCAACACAATGCCCTTCGAACTCAAAAACGCCGGCGCAACATATCAGCGCATGATTCAGACATGTCTGGCTACCCAGATGGGCAAAACAGTAGAGGCATACGTAGACGATGTGGTCGTCAAGACCAAACATGTCGAAACTCTAATAGACAACTTGAGAGTTACATTCGACAACCTCCGAGCATATGACATTAAGCTCAACCCGGAAAAGTGTGTCTTCGGAGTACCAGCCGAAAAGCCTTTGGACTTCATTGTATCCGGTAGAGGAATTGAAGGAAACCCAGCCAAGATCCGAGCTCTGTCACAATTGGATATCCCAAAAGACCTCAAGCAAATACAAAAACTAACTGGGTGCGTAGCGGCTCTAAGCCGCTTCATCTCCCGTTTGGGAGAAAAGGCTCTGCCCCTCTATCGCCTCCTCCGGCGCACCGAACACTTCGAATGGACGGATGCCGCCACGGCCGGACTCGAAGAAATCAAGGCCATACTGGCAACAAATCAGGTCCTGGCCGCGCCCAACTTGGGCGAACCTATGTTATTATATATCGCAGCAACACATCAAGTTGTCAGCGCGGTACTCGTCGTCGAACGAGAAACTGAAGGGCACAGATTCCCTCTTCAAAAACCAGTGTACTACGTATCCACTATCTTAACTCCATGCAAGTCCCGGTACCCACATTATCAAAAGATAGCGTATGCGGTGTTCATGGCATCCCGGAAGCTGCGACACTACTTTCAAGAGTGTTCCATAACGATGGCCTCCGAAGTACCTCTCAACGATATTATAAACAATCGCGACGCAACGGGCAGGATTGCAAAGTGGGCCATTGAGCTCTTACCATTCGACATAACCTACAAACCTCGGCGAGCTATAAAGTCCCAAGTCCTGGCTGACTTCGTCGCCGAATGGACCGAAGCCGAACTCCCTAAAGAGTACGGCACATACTCCAATTGGATCATGCATTTTGATGGATCCAAAATGCTGGCTGGCTTGGGGGCTGGCGTCGTCTTGACATCCCCAACTGGAGACACAGTCCAATACGTACTTCAAATAATGTACATGGACTCCAATAATGCAGCCGAATACGAGGCCCTTCTACACGGCCTCCGGATGGCAATCTCCATGGGCATTCAACGCCTAGAGGTGCGCAGGGATTCAAACCTCGCAATATCCCAAGTAAATGGAGACTTTGACGCTAAAGATCCAAAAATGGCAGCTTACCGCAACGCCGTCCTAAAAATGTTAGCTCAATTCGAAGGACTCGAATTCCATCATGTAGCCCGGGATAATAACCAGGCAGCAGACGTGTTAGCACGCATCAGCGCAAAACGTGACACCGTCCCTCCAAACATCTTCCTGGAACGGCTCTTTAAGCCATCCGTATTATGGGAAGAGGAGTCGGGAAATAACAATCCGGAGCCAGCTGCATCACCTAACTCAGACAATTCTGACACGATCGGCGGCTCAGCCAATGAAATAACACCTTCAGCCCACGAAATAATGGCAGTAATTGCCCCGTGGACGGAACCATTCCTAGCCTACTTAATTAGGCAGGAACTTCTCGAAGACCAAAATGAGGCCCGCTGCATAGTTCGGCGGTCTAAAGCCTACAAGGTCCATGAGGGAGAACTTTATAAAAAAAGCACGACCAGAGTCCTTCAAAGGGGTATCTCCGAAGAGGAAGGGCAAAATCTCCTGGCTGAAATTCACGCCGGACTCGGCGGGCACCACGCCGCCGCCCGGGCCCTTGTAGGCAAGGCCTTCCGTACAGGATTTTATTGGCCGACCGCCCGGGCAGATGCTCAGGACTTAGTCCAATGATGCGTCGGTTACCAGCTCTTTGCCAATCAGAGCCATATGCCACCCACCGCCCTCAAAACTATACCCATTACTTGGCCGTTCGCGGTCTGGGGGCTTGACATGGTTGGACCCCTTAAAGGAGGAACCCACAAGCACAAATACTTATTGGTCATGGTGGATAAATTCACCAAATGGATAGAGGCCAAGCCGGTTAAAACGGCAGAATCCGTACCTGTGATAGACCTCATATCCGGGGTAGTACACCGCTTCGGCGTCCCCCACAGCATCATCACTGATAACGGCACGAATTTCACGGCCGACGAGGTTAAACTCTGGTGCAAAAACATGGGCATCAAGCTCGACTACGCTTCAGTCTACCACCCTCAAACTAATGGTCAAGTGGAACGAGCAAATGGTCTAATCATGAGCCGCATCAAACCCAGATTAGTGCGGTCCCTCACGGAATCTAACACGCACTGGGTAGAGGAGCTCGACTCTGTACTCTGGGGGCTGCGGACCACGCCAAACCGCACAACCGGATTCACACTATTTTTTATGGTATACGGCGCTGAGGCAGTTTTGCCCTGCGACATAATTCATGACTCACCACGCGTGCGCATGTACGAGGAAAGAGAAGCCGAGTTAGATCGGCAGGATAGTTTGGACGCTTTAGAGGAGGAGCGCGACGTGGCAAAATCCCGTTCCGCATTTTATCAACAGCAGGCTCGAAGATATCAAAGCAGAGAAGTATGGGCCAAAACTTACAACGTTGGCGAGCTAGTTCTACGCCTGCCAGACAAGAAAAAGGACAAACTTAAGCCCAAATGGGAAGGTCCCTTCATCATTGACCAAGTCCTTACCGGCGGTGCATACCGTCTACGCAATGCATCTGACAACCGACTCAAGCCAAACCCATGGAACGCAACCCGTCTCCGAAGATTTTACGCCTAGCGCCGGACTCAGGGTTCGTATCCTTCCTCCGTCCACCTTTCATATTTTTTCGCTGTCTTTGTTTTCCCTCCTTTCTCCTCTCCTTTCTTCAGCTCAAACCTCTCGAGGGCTGATCTGCGCTTTGTTCGCACTTACTCGATGTGCTACTCGCACTCGTTATACCTGGCTTATTTATACGGGCTTTATGCCCAACACATGTGTCATACTTCTGCATGTACCTTTTATTCACCAGTATATGCATCGATATGACTTAAGTTTTGGCCAAGCTGGGTTGCCTGGCTCCTGTGCTTTCCCCTACGTTCCCGATTGTTCGGCTAGGAGGTAAAGGGAGCACCTCTGCGATTGTTACTGCCTGGTCAGCTGGATGTGTACCTCAGACTAGGTGAAGCCGAAAGCTAGCGTTCTTAAGAGAATATTCGGTCGGTGACTTGAAAGATGATTTATTACTTACTTATTTATTTGCCCCCAGATGCTTTTTCTGCTATTTTCACAGTCCGGACATGCGCTTTAGGGCATGCCTCCCCATGGAAAGGAACCCTTAACGGAACTATTCTCCCTGGAAGATGTTTCTTACTACCCATGTAATATAACATAACTAATTGGGAACTTGTCTGATAAAGCAATTATGACCCCAACGCCTTGTCTCCACGCATGCCCTGGTTCTTCTATAACCGTCAGGGTATTCGGACACACTCCGGACTGTTGGGTCCCGAGGTTGAAGCGAAAAGGTCCGCAAAGACAAACGATCTACAATCCGGCTAGAAGGCATTTTACATGTCATTTCAAAATTACATCATCAAACTGACTGATTGTACTCCTCTTCAATCCCATCTAACAGGCTGTCTAATTTATAGTCCTGTTGGGAATATTTCGCGGACAGTTCTACTTGGCCGTACATCAAGCTCACAGGGATCTCCTTCCCGTCAGGCCCTGTAGGTCCGACCTTGGCCATGTGGTTTGGGTCAGCCTTCGGATACCGCGTCTTCACCATGGCCCAGGCCTCCCTGGCGCCTTGACGGCAGGCCGATATCTTCCACAGACGGAGGCGTCGCCGTGCTCCCTGAAGCTTCTCAGCAAGCCCTCCAAGGCCCTCGGGTAGGGAGACGGAAGGCCATAAAGCCTGCACGACGCCACTCATCGCCTGCCGAACACGTTCGAGAAGTTGCACCAGCTCGGGAAGTTGGTCACCCGTTGAACCAGGCATTTCCTCCGTAGGGCGACCTGTGAGCACACCTACAGAAATATTTCAGTTAACCGACTTCCTCGCTGAACTCTTCTTTTCAAAAGAGTTTGCTCAAGCACTTACTATAGATGCCGCGACGAAGCCGCTGATTCTCCTTCAAGGAGCCAGACAGCTGGGCCCGAACACCTTTCAGCTCTTCTCCAAGCTGGGTGTGGGCATCTTGGAGTTTGTTCCTCTCCTGCTGCACCTTCGTAAGCACCCTCTCGCCGGCCTTCAACTGGCGCAGTAGCTATTGCTTGTCTGGATCTAGTCCAGCGCCCTCTGCAATATTATTGTCAGACTATACACACACGCCGCATTTTGTTAACTACTTCTCTTTTCAAAAATATGAATTACCAGAGGGGGTCTCCGTGGTTCCCCCGGCAGCGGCTAGTGCGGCCTCAAGTTGGGCCTTGCACTTTTGAAGCTCCTGAGACAGGTGGGTATTCTTCTCAGTAAGATCCTGCATAACAAATGATCCTTAAATCAGTTAGTTTAACTATTTTAAGTCTCGGGGGCTACTGGCATATATAGCCATTAAAATTCCTCACCCGTATGTCCTTTACATACTGCTCTGTGGCTTTGGTTAAACCATCTTGAGCAGCACGGAGGTGCGCGTCTCCCGCATTAAAGGCATTTAACGCCTCAGGAGAGAAACACGCGTCATGAAGAATTGTCCGACGGCGCCTATGATTCATGGCGCTCTCCACCTCAGACCTGGTGGCGGACAACCTGTCGGCATCCTCCGTTGGAGGAGCGTCCGGCTCGCGCCTTGCGCTAGCCTCCCCTTCCGGACCAGGCGTTGGAGCCTGGCTGGCGGAGGCTTGGTGGGCACCCTCTCCGGACTCAGTCCGGCGAGCGCTTTTTCTCCTGGAAGAATCATGAGCATTAATATGCCTCCCAGGAGTTTTTCCCTTAAAGGACAATGGTGTGCCATACCTTTGCGGCGACGTTTCGATTCGCGCCGCACTCCTCTTCCACCTACTGGGCCGAACTGACCCCGTTTGATCAGTCGCCGCAAGCTCGGCTTCCTGCCGTGAAGGCACCGCCTGCCGAGCACCATTGGTGCACGGTGGTTAGAAATAAGCATTAACAAAGCAACGGTGTCAGAGCTTCGGTCGTACTCACCTGGGAAGCCGGACACAAACCAGGGTAGTCAGCCGTAATGGCGACCAAAGAATTATCTATGCTGAGCTGGTGGAACACCCCGTCAATTAAATCCACCTTTATGTCCGGATCCTCTTCGGAAGCCGGATCAAGGGATCTTCCCGGATCCTCGGGTTGTGGAGCCGGACTGTGTATGCGCTCCACATCCCGACGCAGTTCCTGCGTCAAAATCATAGAGTAAGGCATTTAAACTTCGAAAGCACGGGTCGAATGAATAAACGTTTGCTTACCCAGCTCTGAGGGTTATTCATGGAGAACCCATTCAATGGGCTCGTCTGGAGAAAGTCTTCCTTCTCCCCCTTGTACAAGCCGGACAGGATCTTCACTAGATCCGTGGCCGATCCTGGCCCCTTGCGGCCATGACGGGTGGCGTCGTTCTCCCTGTTGAAGTCCCACATGGGGTGGCCCCTATATTGGAGCGGCTACACCCCTCGCATAATGCACGTGACCATGATTCCAATCATGGTCAATCTGGAGTGGGCCAGTAACCTAATCAGGCCCATCAGATAATGGACGCTCCCATCATCCTCCCGTTGAGGGATCCGTGGGCGCCAACTCAGGTGTTTCTTCAAGGGGGCATTGCTGAACTCCGGGAGGCCGATCCGAACTGGATCCGGCAGACGAGCGTCCTCCATATAGAACCATTCCGAAGGCCAATCTTCGGACGCCTTCTTTGGGGTGCCGGATGGATATCCGGTCCCGGCGATGCGCCATATTTCGGCTCCGCCCACTTGATATATCGACCCCTCGTGAGAATGGGGTACGAGGCAAAACAATCTCTTCCACAGTGCGAAATGGGGCTCGATGCCCAGCAACAGCTCGCAAAGAGCTACAAAGCCCGCGATGTGCAAAATGGAGGCAGGTGTAAGGTGGTGAAGCTAGAGTCCATAGAACTCCAGGAGCCCTCGGAGAAACGGATGTATGGGAAATCCAAGTCCCCTTGTTAAATAAGGGACGAAGCATACCCGCTCCCCTTTGGAGGGGTTGGGAATGCTCTCCGCCTGCTTTCCACCCCGGAAGGTGGCCAGTCCGGCCCGAACCGGAACCATGAAGGCTGGGGGAAGATATCCCTCGGTTTGGAGCGCCACTAGCTCGCTGTGTGGAACTGAGAATCTCCCCCAATCTCCTGGCTTAGGGCTGGGAGCGTGAGAGGAGGAGCCGCGTCGACTGTCCATGATAGAGTGGATTTTTTTCAGATGCGCTTCAATGAGTACTTGCGGAAGGAGGATGGTGTGAGTTGGATCTAGATCCTCACCTCTCTTAATGGCGGCTCGTTCGCATGGCTGGGGGAGAAATGTAAAAATACCCTAGCTTTTCGCATTCATACGACACGTGGAAGAAGGCCATTATTGGGCGTAGAAGCCAAGGAGTGCAACATTTATGAGGAAGCCGGACAACTATTCGACAGGAACATGAAGTTTGAAGGAGAACCCGCCTTGCAACGCCGAAGACAACATATGCGCCGGGCTCGTCGTCATTGAAGCCTGGTTCGGGGGCTACTGAGGGAGTTCCGGACTAGGGGTTGTCTGGATAGCCGAACTATCATCATCGGCCGGACTCCAAGACTATGAAGATACAAGATTGAAGACTTCATCCCGTGTCCGGATGGGACTTTCCTTGGCGTGGAAGGCAAGCTTGGCGATACGGATATGTAGATCTCCTACCATTGTAACCGACTTTGTGTAACCCTAGCCCTCTCCGGTGTCTATATAAACCGGATGGCTTTAGTCCGTAGGGCGAACAACAATCATACCATAGGCTAGCTTCTAGGGTTTAGCCTCCTTGATCTCGTGGTAGATCCACTCTTGTAACACACATCATCAATATTAATCAAGCAGGACGTAGGGTTTTACCTCCATCAAGAGGGCCCAAACCTGGGTAAAACATCGTGTCCCTTGTCTCCTGTTACCATCCGCCTAGACGCACAGTTTGTGACCCCCTACCCGAGATCCGCCGGTTTTGACACCGACAGAGGGCTGCGCACCCAAGCCCCTAGCGCCTCCCTCTTCCCCCTGTAACACCTCTCCCTCTCGCTGAGCTTGGCAAAGCCCTGCCGAGATCCCCGCTACTTCCACCACCACGCCGTTGTGCTGCTGGATCTCCATCAACCTCTCCTTCCCCCTTGCTGGATCAAGAAGGAGGAGACGTCTCTCCCAACCGTACGTGTGTTGAACGTGGAGGTGTCGTCCGTCCGGTGCTAGGATCATCGGTGATTTGGATCACGACGAGTACGACTCCATCAACCCCGTTCTCTTGAACGCTTCTGCTCGCGATCCACAAGGGTATGTAGATGCACTCCTCTCTCTCGTTGCTAGATGACTCCATAGATTGATCTTGGTGATGCGTAGAAATTTTTTATTTTCTGCAACGTTCCCCAACACTATTCTCACTATGAGTGTTTATTCACTTGTCGTTGCACAAGAGTGTGGTAGGTAATAGGGATGCCCAATCCCGAAATGAAAAAATGATAATAATAAACTCCTTGGAAAGTGTTGGTATGGAAGCCACCCATGGATATGGCTAGCCATGGATTGTGAAATAATGGTGAAAAGGAAATAAACTTTATTTTCTGGTTGGGAACCGCCTATTACTTGTCTAGCATGGAATATTGGGAATTCTCGGTCGTTTTCGGTGACAGGAAAAACATGCCTCGCAAAATAATTTTATCTCTAAATTTAAGCTTTGAGCTCTAGCACCTCTGCAAATCTCTGCTTCCCTCTGCTAAGAGCCTATCTATTTACTTTTATATAATTTTATTTTTATTTGAGTCTCCATCTTCTCTTACAAAGCACCAATTAGGGAACACTATTGTCATACTTGTGTATTGTATGTAGCTAATATTTGAGTTTGTTTCATGAATGGATCAATGATTGAGCATAATGGGCTAGGGATAACTTTCTTTAGCATTGATATTTTGAAAGACATGGTTGCTTGTTGATATGCTTGAGTATTGATGTTTTCATGTCAAATTATAGACTATTGCTTTGAATCATTCAACTCCAAATATCCATGCTAAAAATAAAATAATATATGATGAATATGTTAGGTAGTGTTCCACATCAAAAATTATGTTTTTATCATTTACCTACTCGAGGACGAGCAGGAATTAAGCTTGGGGATGCTTGATACGTCTCCAACATATCAATAATTTTTTATTGTTCCATGCTATCAATCTTGGATGTTTTATATACACTTTCAAGCAGCAATAAATCATTTTTTCGAACTAACCTATTAACTTACTTTTCAGTGCTAGTTGTTGTTTTTTGCTTGTTTGGTTTTAGATAATATCACTACCAAACAAAGTCCAAATGCCACGAAACTTTTTGGTGATTTTTTCTGGACATAAGAGACCCTGGAAGCTTTGGGAAGGGACGAGAAGATGGAGCAGTGGCCCACAAGGCACCAGGGCGCACCCTGGTGGCTTGTGGGGCCCACAAGGCTCCATTTGACCTAACTATGCATGTATAAATTCTCTAAAATCATGAAACCAACAGGGGAGTTCATGAAATACTTTTTCTGCCGCCACAAGTTCCAGAACCACAAGATCCCATCTGGAGGCCTTTTCCGGCACTCCCCCGGAGGGGGATTCGATCATAGAGGGGGCTCTACATCATCCTTGTTGCCCTCCGATGATTCATGTGTAGCTCAGACCTATGGGTCCACATTTAGTAGCTAGATGGATTATTCTCTCTATTTGATCGTCAATGCAATGTTCTCATCGGTGTTCTTGGAGATCTATTTCATGTAATGACTTTTTTCAGTGTGTTTGTTGGGATCCGATGAATTATGAGTTCATGATCAGATCTAACCATGAACATTATTTGAGTTTTCTCTAAACTCTTTTATGCATGATTGCTATAGCTTCGTATTTCTTCTCCGATTTATTGGTTTGGTTTGGCCAACTAGATTGATTTATCTTTCCATGGGAAGAGGTGCTTTGTAATGAGTTCGATCTTGCGGTGCTCAATCCGAATGACAGAAAGGGACATGACACATATGTATCATTGCTATTCAGGGTAAAAAGATGGGGTTTATTCATACATGAGTTTATCTTGTCTACATCATTTCATCTTGCTTAAGGCGTTACTCTGTTTTCCCACGATCTTAATACACTAGATGCATGTTGGATAGCGGTCGATGTGTGGAGTAATAGTAGTAGATGCAGAATCGTTTCGGTCTACTTGTCTCGGACATGATGCCTATGTATGATCACCGCCTTGGATATCAACATCATTATTTGATTTTTATCAATTTCCTAACATTAATTTGTTTACCCACCGTATGTTATTTTCTTGAGAGAAGGCTCTAGTGAAAACTATGGCCCCAAATCTATCTTTTATCATATATTAAAACTAAAAATACATTGCTGCATTTTTATTTATTTATTTTATTTTTTATTTTTGTATGTTCTATCTATAAAAAACTATACAATTTAATCTTGCTCATAACCATTGAGGGATTGATAACCCCTCTACGTGTTGGGTTGCAAGTATTTGTTGTTTGTGTATAGGTGTTGTTTACATAGTGTTCCTTGGTTCTCCTACTGGATTGATAACCTTGGTTTCATAACTGAGGGAAATAGTTATCTATGTTGTACTGCATCATCCTCTCCTCTTCAAGGAAATCCCAACGTAGCTCGCAAGTAGCACTACACAAAGACAAAGACATCAAGATCATGTTGGTGAATGGGTTTCCGGTTCCAACTTTGACAACTACTCCAAGAGAAGCTATTACTCTGACGACGAATATACACAATATGAGGGTGTTGCCGGTCTTGCACTAGTGTCATCCAACTCCCATGACATATTTTTTTGACCTGACTCCCATGACATATTTGATTCACCAAATGAAGGAATTGGAATATGCTTCATGGCTAAAGGCCCCAAGGTATCACACCCCAAGTATCTTGATTTCAATAGTGATGAAGATGACTTGCAAGGTGATGATGACTTGCTTGTTGATAAAACTAGTGATGCGAACTATAATGAACTTGCTAGTAACCATGATAGTCAAGGTGAAATGAATGACAATGATAAGAAGGAGATTGAGCATCTAACTAAAGAACTAAACTCTCTTAATTTAGCTCATGAAACAACTCAAGAGGATCAAAGAGAGCTCCTAAGAACTCATGAGAAGCTATGCTTCGAGAAGCTAAATTTAGAGCAAGAGCATAAGTTTCTAAAAGCTATCAATGATGATCTTCGAAAGAAGAGTTCTTCTTCCATTGCCAAACGTATCCTCTTGTCTATTTACATGCCACAAGTTAAACCTAGTAACAAGAGCAAGACATATTCTTCTTCTAGTAGTAACAATAACCATGCTAAATCCAATATTTTTGCTTCTAGTAATTCTCTTGATTCCACTAATGATTCTCTTATCCTAGTTACACTTGAACAAGAAAATATCTTATTGAAGGGAATTATATAGAAAGGTTTTTACAAGAGTCTTGTTGGGAGTAAGAAATTTGAGGAAATTGTATGCAAGCAAGGAAGACACTGGAAGAATCAAGGTGTTGGTTTTGAACGGAAGTTCAATGCCAATGGAGTTGAACAGGAAGAAGATCAATACCCCAACACGAAGTGTGTTCCTCAACAAGAGAAGTATGACCCCACTTCTTTTGAGGGAACACAAGCTCAAGATGATCTTCCACCACAATACCACAAGCTAAAAGGCAAGGACAAGCTTCAAGAGGAGATTGACTCATTTGAAGAAGCACATGAGGCCATGGTTAAGTGGGTTCCCAAGACTACCCCAAGATGATCTACTTCATCAAGTTCAATTACAACTACAAGGATTCCCATCAAGTTGATGTAGATCCCAAAGAAGAAGAACTAGAGTGTTCTTTAGGGTGACTCCGCCAACATACTTCACTCATATTCATTTTGGCAAGATCTTGTGCAACCAACTTACACATCTTGCACTAAGTTCATGGATTCACAAATCCTCTTGTTTCTAAGACATGGGACAAGTGCAAAACTCCAAAGGATTGCTGCGAACTCTTGATGGACTACATCAATATTGAGCATCCACATCTTCACTATCCACATGAAGTCATCATCGACAAAATCCAAGGTTAGTTCATCCCTCTTTGGGGGGATATCACATCTAGGAGAGCTTTGCTTGTAACATCCCAAAATTCTAAATTTTGGAATGTTATATTAAATAAATAGTTTTGATTGATTGTTTGATTGTGCTGTGGTTGCTTGTGTGAACTTGAGTGAAATTTGAAACTTTATGAAAGTTAAATGAGAGGGAATAAAAGGACTTTCCCAAACTTTCATTTTGCATTTATGATCTCCATGAATTCAAATTATTTTCAAATGCAAAACTCTAGAGAGAAGATGATATGACTTCTTCCATTTAATTAAATGAAAAAGGGTTTTGAAAAGATTTGAATTTCATTTGCAAATATTTTCAATTCAGAAACTGTAAGCAACTCAATGATTTTCATGAGAGAGGATAAAATGACTTCTTCAAACATATGAAATATGAGTTGGAAGTTTCAAAGAATTCAAATTTAAAGTCCCTTTGAAATTATTTTCATTTTGGAGTTATTTGGGTTTTATTCAAATTATTTTTCTCCAAAAATAAAATATATGGAAATTAGGGTAAAATGATTCCCTACATCTGAAAATTGGAGATAAATAAATTTGAAATCATTTTGGTATTTTTAAAATGATTTTATTGGGTTTTAAATAAATCAGTAACACTCTTTGCTTTATTTATATTTTTGTGGATTTTATTTGACACTACAAAAATGTTCAAGTTGTATAAAATCTTTTTCTGAAAATTTTGAAATATAATATGCCTATACTATATTTCTATTTTATTTGGTTTTTCTTTTAACAATTGTCTGTTTAAAAAACAATTTTCGGACCGACCAGACCGGGCCGGCCAGCTAGCCAGGCCACGGCCCAGCTGGCCCACGCCCTCACCCTCTCGTCCCCGAGCTACGCTCAGAGACCCGCCGCCGCACGGAATCGCCGCCGCCGCCCGTGTCCGTGCGGGACTCTCGCCGCCGCCTCTGCTTGTCCCCTCCTCCATGCCACCCGTCGCCTCCTCCTATAAATAGAGCCACCTCGGACCCCTCTCATCTCCCAAGCCTCAGCCGCCGGATCTCGCCACTGCCACCGCAGCTCCGCCGCCCTGCCCCGTGCTCCACCGCCGCCTCCGGCTCCTCCGTCGTCTCCACTCGTCGAGCTGCTCCTCCCCGACTACTCCGCCGCCGTCGCCGACCCCGGAGTCACCTCCCTGCTCGCAGCCTCCACTGTTGCCGCCATCTCCCTCATCGCCGACGACTTCCACCGCCGCGGTACGCCCTGGAGCACCCTCGACCGTCCGATCTTGATCCTATGGTTAGGATTAGATCGCGTTTTCGTTTTTTAAAACGGTACTCATTAAATAGTGAGTGTTCATTAGTTAAGCCTCTGGAGCGAACACTTTCACCGCTTAGGTCTCTGTAGCGAACGTTCGTTCGGTAGAATTTTTCTTTTTCTTTTTAATTTCCGCTAGGGACCTATTCGCTAGTTTTATTCTACAAATTAGCCCTTGTTTTTCAATTAAGCGTTACTATCCAACGAAACCAATGCCTACTTCTTCGTTATGATCTTCTCTATCCTGTAAAACAACTTAAACATGCTTTTGAAAGTTTTAAAATTTGAATTCAAACTGATTTGTATTTGAACTTCGTTTGATCGTAACTTGAGTTTTATAACTCTGACTTAGTTGATTCTTTTTGCAAATCGAAGCTCGTGACCTAAACTTTCTGATAAGGCCAAATTCACTCAATTTTGGTACTGTTAGAAATTATTTTCTGTTGCAAGAGTTAATTGCTTGTTTTCGAAGTTTTCCGAGATCTTTTCTTTGATTCTTTTGCATGATTGCTTATGTGTGGTTACTCTTGATTGCTTACGATAGATTGAATGGAGTGTGGCGAGTAGAACTATCAGGAGTTATGAGTGCGATGAATCTTCATCAACCGTACAAGGCAAATTCACACTTTGATCATACTCTTTTATACCCAGTTTTTACTATGCATCAGTGTTGGGAACGTAGTAATTTCAAAAAAATTCCTACGCACACACAAGATCATGGTGATGCAAAGCAACAAGAGGGGAGAGTGTGTCCATGTACCCTCGTAGACCGAAAGCGGAAGCATTAGAACAACGCAGTTGATGTAGTCGTACGTCTTCACGGCCCGACCGATCAAGCACCGAAACTACGACACCTCCGAATTCTAGCACACGTTCAGCTCAATGACGTCCCTCGAACTCCGATC
Organism: Triticum aestivum; assembly: GCF_018294505.1. Lineage (NCBI taxonomy): Eukaryota > Viridiplantae > Streptophyta > Magnoliopsida > Poales > Poaceae > Triticum > Triticum aestivum. The sequence goes on along the minus strand of NC_057804.1, from coordinate 36,507,468 downwards.
CAGTCGAGTGTCGAGGGAGAGTTCCGCCAGCACCCCGGCGTGGTGACGATCTTGATGTTCTACCATTGCAGGGCTTCGTCTAAGCACCGCTACAATATTATCGAGCAGGACTATGGTGGAGGGGGGCACCGCACACGGCTAAGAGATCAAGAGATCAATTGTTGTCTCTATGGGGTGCCCCCCTCCCCTGTATACAAAGGAGTGGAGGAGGAGAGGGCCGGCCAAGGGGAGGAGGCGCGCCCAAGGGGGCAATCCTACTCCAAGTAGGATTCCCCCCTCTTTCCTAGTCCAAGTAGGAGAGGGGAAGGAAGGGAAGGAGAAGGAGAAGGAAGGAGAGGGAACAAAAGGAGGAAAGGGGGGCCGGCCCCCTATTCCAAATCGGTTTGGGCTAGGGGGGCCGCGCGCCCTGCCTCCTCTCTTCCACCACTTGGCCCATGAGGCCCATTGCTTCTTCCTCGTATTCCCGTAACTCCCTGGTACCCCCGAAAATACCCGAATCACTCGAAACATTTCCGATGTCCGAATATAGTCGTCCAATATATCGATCTTTACGTCTCGACCATTTCGAGACTCCTCGTCATGTCCCCGATCTCATCCGGGACTCCGAACTCCTTCGGTACATCAAAACACATAAACTCATAATAAAACTATCAACGAAACCTTAAGCATTCGGACCCTACGGGTTCGAGAACTATGTAGACATGACCGAGACACGTTATGCTTATACTACTTTGCTATGCTCGTAGACGTGGTTTGGTTTGAGAGAATTCATGAAAGATGAGAGAGATATTGTTAATTAAAGGTTAACTTAAGGTGGCTACTTTAATTCACATCTGGGTGCAATGGTTTGGGGCACCCTGGGGATACTAGTGGCTTGCCCGGAAACCTAGGGAATCCAGTGTTGTCCTAGGAGATCCCGGGGTTACCGTGTGATTCTTCCTATGGAATGCCACCCAGGCTCAAAGGGATCATAAGATTATTCATGCTAGAAACTTTCGTGTGCAGCCACAAGCCATTATGGGCTCTGGCATAGTTGAGTAAGTTGCGTGAGCTCTTGAAGAGGTAGACTAGCAGATGTAGGGGATGTAGGTGGTACTGTCTACCTGGACTAGAGAGTTAATGCTTCTGAAAGACTATGTCTCGGTCATCTGTTTCTCAAACATCATGTAGTGCGAGGAATTCAATGGAGAAGATCGAGTCTTGTGGGGAAAAGTGCGCAAACCTCTACGGAGTGTACAAACTAATCATGATTAGCCGTGTCCCCGGTTATAGACATCTTGAGTATCTGGTACTTGAATTATTGATTTGATCTCATCATTTTACTTAATGAATTTGTTGGGTTATTAATATTAATTAATTTTGGGATTTGAGTTGGGGTTAACTTCTCAAATATTGGTACAACTTGGGAGTAGTAAATAAAATGTATTCCTTTGTTGTAGGGAAAAATTATCTTTATGCAAAATTAAACTTAGAGCCTCCACCAGCCAAATATGCATGTAGTGATAGCTATTATTCATCATTATCCTATGGTGTGAATTTGCCAGTACATTCAATGTACTGACCTACATGGCTGCAATGTCTCATGTTGCAGGAATCTTACGACGAGTAAGTGATATGTTAGGGTTACAATGTCTACACTCAACTTTGCCGTTGGTGTTGATGGGAATCCACAACCTTGTTGTTTATTCCGCTTTATGGATTGAGGTAATAGTATTTACGTTACTTTATACATGTGATTTACCTCTGTTATAAATCCTCGAGTACTGTGTGTGTCAGCATACCGATCCAGGGATGACACTTAAGCATAGAGGCTTGACCGTTTGATGTCGGGTCGCTACAAGATGGTATCAGCGGACATGTTGACTGTAGGACGTGACCCCTAGATACTGGCAAGCCCTTATGAAAGGATCTCTCTCAAACTTTATTTTCAAAAAGATCTTCTACCCCTCTTCTTTTCTGAGCTTTATCAAATATTCCTTTTAGTTAGACTATACCCCTTTCCCCTTTTGACCACACGAAGATTCAGCTGACGAGACCACTCCAAGAAGTACAAGATATCGGGCTACTAAGACCACTTCGGAATGAAGAGGATTTTACCGTGCATTATAGTAATGGAAACTACAACGGTTGAAGACTTCGAAGACTAGGAGATTTTCAAGGCTCTGTAGAATTTCCAGATTGGTATGACCTAGGAAGGCTACCCTTATGGAACTTGTCAGGCTATTAAAGTTGTCAATATCCGAGATGAAGGTGTGTCGGAGAAAGAACAAAAAATGGAGCGTTAAAACTTAAGGTTTTTGTCAAGAAAGCCCCAAGACAGGAGTTATCAACTATGGAATGATAGCTCATGGCACAAACATGGGCATAAACACGGATATCCATTATGATATCGCTCACTCATGTTATTGTCACCGTGAGGAGTTCAGCATGCATTCTTCGGAAGAATTGGATGCCAAAAGGGCTAATGGAGCACCTATCAGCAAGAGATAAAGTTTTAAACTTAGCTGGTGTATCACCGGGATCTGGAGTATTACATCAAGAAGTTTAAGATGGATCTTTAGGAAACCGTATTTGACAAGGAAGCATTTCGTGAAGAACTCAGGACCCAGAAGCTGAAAATAGCCAAGTTGGACGAGCAAAACCTCGAGGCACCGGAGATTCGTCAGAAACTGAAGGACAGTAGGACCATGGTTCATTCCAAGGATGTTGAAACCTAGAAGTTTGGAATGCAACTCCAGAATATTAAAGGATGTCACGAGAGACTTTGCATCAACCGAGATGATCTGGCAGAAGAACTTGAGAAGGACAAGCACGATCAGAAGAAGCCATCGGAGACGTGAACAAGACTTGAAGAGTTTGCAACTTTGAAGATTTATTGACCGTTAGAAGACCGTACCTCTGTTATATACTTACGTTAGATGCGACGATTGTGAGCTGTCATTTGTTTGATGTTTTCTGACAGCCACAAAATAAAATGTCTTTTCAAAACTATTGTTTGTATTGTGTGTATCCCTCCCTATCTTCTTATCTCACCCCCAAAACCCCTGGACCCAATAGAGGATGAATGGATATGAACTCACATTTCTGGGACTGATAAGTCAATTGGAGATGGACCGATGGAGTCAGAACATGGAAGGTCACATGAAGAATCACTACAAAAAAAGACACATCCGTGACATTTTGGGTCGAACAAAAAAAAATGCTGTCATACATATGACACTTCTATGATGATAATTGTGACAAAACCCGGTATCATCATAGATGTGGTGGGCTCCTACTTCTAGGACAAAAAATCATGACAGAAAATGGGCTTTTCGTCCTGGGCGGGCCGGAGACGCGGCTGCATGACATTCTTTGGGTCGTCCATGACGGAAAAAACCGTGGTAGTAGCGAGGGGGAGGAAAATTTCGGGGAGTTGCTGGTTACGGTGGGAGGTCGGGGGCCGAGCGATGCGCGTTTCTCACGTACACGTGTGAGGCGTTGGCTCTAACTGAACCCGGGCAAGGCGTTAGGCTCTAACTGAACTCGAGCGATTGCACTGCAGGCTACGCATTATTGAACCCGAGCGATTGATCGATGGTTGTTAACTGAACCCGATGGAGCGATTCCTTCACTACTG
>NC_057804.1:36492670-36503472 GCF_018294505.1 Triticum aestivum | reverse complement strand
TCCCGATCCACAGGACCCCCGTTTCGACCGTAGGAGGTCCGTTTCGTCCATTTTGCGGTACACCACACCCCTCCCGATCAACAGGACCCCCGTTTCGACCATAGGAGGTCTGTTTCCCCCATTTTGCGGTACGCCACACCCCTCCCGATCAACACGACCCCCGTTTCGACCGTAGGAGGTCCGTTTCCTCCATTTTGCGGTATGCCAGGCCCCTCCTGATCAACAAGATCCCGTTTCGAACGTGGTCGGTCGAACACAGGGCCATTTCCTCCGTTGTGCGGTAGACCAGGCCTCGTTTCCATCGCATGTTCCGTCCAAGCCCTCCCGATGAACACAACCACGCATTCCGTTCCGACCCAGCCGGTTGGCTCCCCATGAACACGACGAGGACACTGTTTCTCCATTCCGATCCAGCCATGTATGTATGCGCGAGTAGGCGTTCGAGACCCTGCCCGTATGTACGTATGTGGCCCTATTTCCTTTCTTGCACCCTTGCCGCTGTACGTACGTGTACATGCTACGTGCGCGCCTCTACTATGACAGGTGTGCGCCTCTACTACGACACGTGTGTGCCTCTACATCGACCAGTATGTACGTACACGTTCGCGACCAGAATGACAACGCTACGTACGCTTCGACCTGGTGGGTCCCGACTTTCAGGCACTTCCTTGCCTGCGAAGATGTAGTTGGTGGGTCCCAGCAGTTAGGGGGCGAGTCGTTTTTTTTGAACGGACGCACTTCCTTGCGTGCGAAGATGTAGCTGGTAGGTCCCAGCAGTCAGGGGGCGAATCTTTTTTTTTGCCCGGACGCACTTCCTTGCGTGCGAAGGTGTCGCTAGTGGGTCCCAGCGGTCAGGGGGCGAATCGTTTTGTTTTTTTGCCCGGACGCACTTCCTTGCGTGCGAAGATGTAGCTGGTGGGTCCCAGCAGTCAGGGGGGAACGTTTTTTTCGCAAAATACAGTGGCCCGTCCGGTGCGTCGCAGCTGTCAGGTGGAGGAATCATTATTTGCCGCGTAATAAGGAGGCACTTCCTTGCTGCGGTCGTGGACCCAGCTGTCAGCCTCTCCACGTACAGTCCATGTCCGATGGAAGTCGTTCCTTGAACACGTTGACCACGTTGACCACGCCGTGCCGAGAGCACCAGGGCGGTGGACGACGGCGAGGCCTAGGAAGGGGACGACGGGGAGCCGGGGAAATAGCGGCAGTGGAAGCCCGCACGGAGAGGTGTACGAGGGTTCACTGGTTTGGCTGCGGTGTGAGGCTGCCGTCGCCGTAGGGCCTGGCCAGTGGTGGGAATAGTAGGGGCGGTGAGGCCCCCGCGGCAGCACAGCCGGCCACGGGAGGCAGGAGCATGCGGCAAGACCGGCGCTGCTTTGGGCGGCTGGAGCAAGAAGACCAGAGGTTGAAGAAGCACTATGGCCGTTGGATGGACATCGTACGGTCACTGGAGCTAGAATCGTTCATATTGACTAAAGTTGACAAAGGCCCCCGTCCCAGTCAACTTAGTAGGCCCACAAGTCAGCCTCCCACCATGGTGGGTCCCAGCTAGCAGGGATAGTATTCATTTTTTGTGCGTAATAAGGAGGCACGTCCGGTGGGTCCGAGCTGACAGCGCAGGGAACATTTTTTCGCAAAATACGCTGGCCCGTCCGGTGGGTCCCAACAGTCAGGGGGGAAATGTTTTTTCGTGAAATAAGGTGGCCCGTACGATGGGTCCCTGCTCTCAGGTGGAGGAATAATTATTTTGCGCATGATAAAGAGGCACTTCCTTGCGGCTGCCTGGACCCAACTGTCAGCCTCTCCACGTACAGTACTCTTCAGATGGAAGTCGGTCGTTGACCACGTTGACCACACCGCACCGAGAGCACCAGGGCGATGGTCTAGACGACGGCGAGGCCTAGGAAGGGGACGACGCGGAGCCGGGGAAGACGCAACAGCGGTAGCCCGCGCGGAGAGGAGTACGAGGGTTCACTGGTTCGGCTGCGGTGTGAGGCTGCTGATAACCCGCAAGTATACGGGGTAGTTGTAGCCTCTTTCGATAAGTAAGAGTGTCGAACCACGAGGAGCTAAAGCTAGAACAAATACTCTCTCAAGTCCTATCGGCCACTGATACGACTCTACGCATGCTTGACGTTCGCTTTACCTAGAACAAGTATGAAACTAGAAGGACTTTGTAGGTGTTTTTGGGTAAGCTAGCAAGAAAGTAAAGAGCACGAAAATAAAACTAGGGGCTGCTAAGGTAAAGACACAACTAAAGTAAATATAGCGAGTGTGGAAAAGTGGTGGTAGGAGTTGTGGAATTGTCCCTTAAGCAATTGACTACTTTACTAGACCGATAGCAAGTATTATGTGGGAGAGGCCACTACTAGCATGTCATCCCTAACTTGGAATTCTATGCACTTATGATTGGAACTATTAGCAAGCATCCGCAACTACTAACGTTCATTAAGGTAAAACCCAACCATAGCATTAAGATATATTGGTCCCCCTTCAATCTCGTATGCATCAATTTCTATGCTAGGTTGATGCTTCTGTCACTCTTGCCCTCCAATACATAGTCCTATCAACATACAACTAACCCTATGGTGTGATCCACGCGCGCGCTCATATGATGGGCACCATAGGACAGCAACATAACCTCAAGCAAATTAAATCAATCATAGCAATTCATCAACCACCAATAGGACAACAAAAATCTACTCAGACATCATAGGATGGCAACACATCATTGGAAAATAATATGAAGCATAAAGCACCATGTTCAAGTGGAGGGTACAGCGGGATGCGGGAGAGTGGACCGCTGGATGTAGAAGGGGGAAGGTGATGGAGATGTTGGTGAAGATGACAACGGTGTTAGTGAAGATCGCGGTGATGATGATGGCCCCCGGCGGCGTTCCGGTGCCACCGGAAGCAAGGGGGGAGAGCCCCACTTCTTATTCTTCTTCCTTGGCCTTCACCCTAAATGGGAGAAGGGTTTCCCCTCTGGTCCTTGGCTCCCATGGCTTGGGAGGTGTGGGAGCCCCTCCGAGATTGGATCTATCTCTCTGTTTCTGCGTTGTCTGATTCTACCCCTTCACCGTTTCCTTTATATCTGGAGATCCGTAACTCCGATTGGGGTGAATCTTTCGCCCAGATCTTTCTCATAAAATTAACTTTCTTGCGCCAAAAGAAGAGCATCAACTGCCTTACGGGTGGACCACGAGGGTCAGGGGCGCGCCTAGGGGGGTAGGGCACGCCCCCCTATCTGGTGACCACCCGGGACACTGTTTCGCGTTGATTTCACTTCCCAAAAATCATAAATATTCCAAAAAAATCTCCGTCCGTTTTTATCCCATTTGGACTCCGTTTGATATTGGGTTTGTGCGAAACAAAAAACATGCAACAGACAGGAACTGGCACTGGGCACTGGATCAATATGTTAGTCCCAAAAATAGTATAAAAAGTTGCCAAAAGTATATAAAAGTTGGAGAATATTGGCATGGAACAATCAAAAATTATAGATACGACGGAGACGTATCAACATCCCCAAGCTTAATTCATGCTCGTCCTCGAGTAGGTAAATGATAAAAAAGATAATTTTGGATGTGGAATGCTACCTAGCATAATCTTGATCATATGTCTAATCATGGCATGAATATTAAGACACGAGTGATTCAAGGCAATAGTCTATCATTTGACATAAAAACCATAATACTTCGAGTGTACCAATAAAGCAATCATGTATTTTCCAAACAACAAGGAAAAAGCAAGCTTATCCCTACAAAATCATACAGTTTGGCCATGCTTCATCTTCGTTACACAAAATGCTCTCATCATGCACAACCCCGATGACGAGCCTAGCAATTGGTTCCTACTTTTTAACGTGCTTCAGCTTTTTCAACCCTCACGCAATACATGAGCGCAAGCCATGGATATAGCACTATAGGTGGAACAAAAAATAATGATGGAGGTTATATGGAGAAGACAAAAATGGAGTCTCACATCGACGCGGCTAATCAACGGGCTATGGAGATGCCCATCAATTGATGTCAATGTGAGGAGTAGGGATTGCCATGCAACGGATGCACTAGAGCTATAAGTGTATGAAAGCTCAAACTGAAAACTAAGTGGGTGTGCATCCAACTTGCTTGCTCATGAAGACCTAGGGCATTTGAGGAAGCCCATTGTTGGAATATACAAGCCAAGTTCTATAATGAAAATTCCCACTAGTATATGAAAGTGATAACTTAAGAGACTCTCTATATGAAGAACATGGTGCTACTTTGAAGCACAAGTGTGGTAAAAGGATAGTAACATTGCCCCTTCTCTCTTTTTCTCTCATTTTTTTGGGGCCTTCTCTTTTTTTGGGCCTTTCTCTTCTTCTTTTTTTTCATCCGGAGTCTCATCCCGACTTGTGGGGGAATCATAGTCTCCATCATCCTTTCCTCACTGGGGAAATGCTCTAATAATGATGATCATCACACTTTTATTTACTTACAACTCGATATCTAGAACAAAGATATGACTCTATATGAATGCCTCCGGTGGTGTACCGGGATGGTGCAATGAATCAAGAGTGACATGTATGAAAAATAATGCATGGTGGCTTTGCCACAAATACGATGTCAACTACATGATCATGCAATGGCAATAAAAGTAATGTATGGCATGAATATGATGATGATGGAAGTTGCATGGCAATATATCTCGGAATGGCTATGGAAATGACATGATAGGTAGGTATGGTGGCTGTTTTGAGGAAGATATAAGGAGGTTTATGTGTGATAGAGCGTATCGTATCACGGGGTTTGGATGCACCGGCGAAGTTTGCACCAACTCTCAAGGTGAGAAAGGGCAATGCACGGTACCGAAGAGGCTAGCAATGATGGAAAGGTAAAAGTGCGTATAATCCATGGACTCACATTAGTCATAAAGAACTCATATACTTATAGCAAAAGTTTATTAGCCCTCGAAGCAAAGTACTACTATGAATGCCCCAAGGGGGATAGATTGGTAGGAAAAGACCATCGTTCGTCCCCTACTGCCACTCATAAGGAAGACAATCAAGAAGCACCCCATGCTTCAAATTTGTCACACAACGGTTACCATACGTGCATGCTACAGGACTTGCAAACCTCAACACAAATGTCTCTACAATCCACAACCACCCAGTAGCATGACTCTAATATCACCATCTTTATATCGCAAAACTATTGCAAGGAATCAAACATATCATATTCAGCGATCTACAAGTTTATGTAGGATTTTATGACTAACCATGTGAATGACCGGTTCCTGTCATCTCTCTAAATAGATATAAGTGAAGCAAGAGAGTTTAATTCTTTCTACAAAAGATATGCCCACGCTCTAACAAATATAAGTGAAGCAAAAGAGCATTCTACAAATGGCGGTTTTCTATATGAAGACAAACAGGCAATCCAAACTTCAAATGATATAAGTGAAGCACGTGAAGCATTCTATAAAGCCATACTCAAAAGATTTTAAGTGAAGTGCAATGAGAATTCTATAAATCAACCAAGGACTATCTCATACCAGCATGGTGCATAAAAGAAAAATGAAAACTAAATGCAAAAGACGCTCCAAGACTTGCACATAATGCATGAACGAAACGAATTCGAAAACATACCGATACTTGTTGAAGAAAGAGGGGGTGCCTCCCCAGCATCCCCAAGCTTAGACGCTTGAGTCTCCTTGAATATTTACTTGGGATGCCTCGGGCATCCCCAAGCTTGAGCTCTTGCCTCTCTTCCTTCTTATCACATCGAAACATCCTCGATTAGACACTACATCCACACAAAACTTCAACAGAAAACTCGGTAAGATCCGTTAGTATAATAAAGCAAATCACCACTCTAAGTGCTGTTGCAAACCAATTCATATTTTGTTTTTGCATTGTGTCTACTGTAATATAACTTTTCCATGGCTTAATCTACTGATACAATTTGATAGATTCATCAAAACAAGCAAACTATGCATCAAAAACAGAATCTGTCAAAAACAGAACAGTCTGTAGCAATCTGAACATCCACCATACTTCTGTTACCCCAAACATTCTACCAAAATTAGGAAAAATAAACACGTTATATAGTAAGACAGTACAAAAGGAATCAGAACCAATTAACGTTCCAGATAAAAATGTAAAATCACGCACTACAACCAAAGTTTCTGTCCAGCACCGTACAAACCAACAAGCATTGTAAACATCCTAAAGGCAAACCTAAGCACATTATTTTTATAATACAATGGAATTGTATGTCGGTGTTCTGGGAACGGGGGTCCCCAGACTTCCTGCCTGCGGCCTGCAGCGTGGCTCAAAGGGGGCCCAGCACGGCCCATCTTCATCAGCACAAGCTCAAGACCCTCGCGAGGGGCCAAGCCTCGCGGGGCGGACGATAAGGAGCTTCCTCAGGCACGGCCTCGTCAGGCTGGCTCACAAGGAGGCGGAGAGTTCAAGGCGGGGTACCTCGCGAGGTGCCCGTGACGCAAGCCATGACGACCAAGGGCGCCAGTCGGGCGCCAGCCCGCGCAGTGTCCTTCTTTCCTCTTTGGTGAAAAGGGAGCAAGCGCAGGCGAGAGCATCAAGCAAAGGCATCCATTTCGGTGCAACAAGACCAAGACCAGTCCAACGGCAGGATGGAGGTCACCGTGGAGCTCAAGTCGGCGTCACCACCAGAGCCTTTGACAGGAGAGGACCAACTTTAGTCAGGATAAGTGTACTAGATGTTCCCCTTCAAATTGGCCAATTGTTGGCGCCCTTCCCACTCAATATTTGGGAAGAGGCCCAGGGCCTTCGCCTATAAATAGGACTAGCCACCCACAGGGTAGGGATATAGATCGATCCATCCGGACGACAAAGAGAGAGACCACAAGAACAGACCCTCGCGAGGCTGTTCTTCCTTCTATTGTTCATCATCAGCCCAAGAGGCAATCCACCATGCCACACACTAGAGTAGGGTATTACACCGCAATGGTGGCCTGAACCAGTATAAATCCTATGTCTCTTGTGTTGTTCTTCTCGTAGTTTAGATCCTAGCGATTCGGTGAGGAACAGGTTGGTAGAAGGCGAAACCTCCGTGCGCACCCCAGTGTTCGAACCTCAAGGGTCTGCCGGAACCCTAAATCCGACATTTGGCGCGCCAGGTAGGGGTGCTCCGGACTTCGTCTTCCGTCGCCCTGTTCTTCTCCGACCGTCGCGACCATGTCTGATGCACGCCGGGTTCGCGCCGAGTGCCGAGCCGCCCTCGCTTCCCGCATCACCCAGACGGCTCCCGTCGGCGGGCGCCCTCGTCATTCCCCGTCGCCTACCGTCAACGCCGCCATCGGCCCGGCGGGGAACGAGCAGCAAGCATCGTCCCAGCACCCGTACATGAGGCGAGACGGTCGCACCGCTACGCCCTCGCTCACCCCCGCTGGTTCTTCATCCCGCGCGCCCTGCGCGGCCATGGAGGCTCGAGCTCCTGCGCTACCGCCCAGTCGACGACGTCTACGAAGAGTGGCTCGACCGAGTCGTCGAACTCGTCCGCGCCGCTGGGGGCTCCCCCACGCCATATTTCTCGCTGCACCGCGCCCTGCCATGCGCGGGCAATGAAGCTCCTGGGGCGCCTCAGCCGCCTCCCCCTCAAGAAGGCGCCCTGGCTCCAAGGCGCGCGGCCCCTGGGCGGAACCCGCCCCGTCAGGAACCAACACGGTAGGAGCAGAGCTGCCAAGAGGTCCCACGCCCTCGAGAAGCTGCCCGAGCACTCCCTGCTCCGGCTCGTCCTGACCACACTCCTGCTCCAGCATGTCAAGACCCCACGCTGCACCCAGCTGCGGCGCACGGGGACCCGCAAGACGAGCCCTTCGTCCTCCAAGGCCTCCTGTGGCCACAGCGGGCTGCCGCGCCTTCACCACTGAGCTACGCACCGTCGCGTGGCCTGGCAAGTTCAAGCCAGACCTGCCTCCTCGCTACGACGGCACGGCAGACCCTGCAGAGTTCCTCCAGCTCTACGAGCTGGGCATCGAGGCTGCCAACGGAGACGAGAAGGTCATGGCGAATTGGTTTCCCATGGCTCTCAAGGACGGGGCCCGCACCTGGCTTCTGAACCTGGCCCCAGGCACGATCTCCTCCTGGGACGAGATGCGCACCCGCTTCATCGCCAACTTCCAGGGTACTCGTGACCGGCCACCCACCGTGAGCGACATGCGCCGCCTCAAGCAACAACCAGGAGAAACCCTGCAGAAATACATCCAACGCTTCAACGATGCACGCCTCAAGATTCCCAAGGTGACCGAGGAAGCCATCATCTCAGCCTTCTCTGACGGCGTGCGTGACGTCAAAATGAAGGAGGAGCTTGCAATGCATGAAGATCTGTGCACTTCCTTGGAGCTGTTCAACCTGGCGACCAAGTGCGCCAGGGCTGAGGAAGGGCGTCTCTCCCTCCTCGAATTGCCTGCCGCGGACCCTGAAGAGAAGAAGCCCAAGGCCAAGGACGTGAAGCGCAAGGGGGCTGCCGTGCTCGCGGCAGAACCAGACACCAAGCGGGGCAGAGATCAGCCTGAATCCTCCCAGGGCAGTCGATACTGCATGTACCACGACCTCCACACCCACAACACCAATGAATGTCAAGAGCTCAGGGCCGTGCGTGAAGGACGGACTGGCCGGTGTCCCGACCGCATCGACAGGGGCTACGGACGAGGAGGAAGGAAGGAACGCAGGACGCTGGGAAGACCGCGGCCCACGTCAAGGGTGGTGCGACCAACCTCGCGAGGATCGCTGGCAGGACCCGCCTTGCGAGGGAGGCTAGAGGGATCAGCCTCGCGAGGATTGCCCGCAAGGTAACGCAGGCCTCCCTCCGCTACCGCCGCGGCCAAGGAGAAATGAGGACCGTCATCAGGACGAAGGGGCTGGGGGCTTCCAGGAACCACGCGCGATCGCATGCATCCTAGGTGGAGCTCAAGCCCCAGCCTCTCAGCGCATCTTCAAGCAGTTCGCCCGTGAAGTGAATGCAGTCCTCCCCAAGCTCGAGGCCACGCGCCCTCTCAGGTGGTTGGCGTGCGCCATCGCATTCAGCTCAGCGGATCAGCTCAAGTGCGCGCCCACAGCCGGAGTCCTCCCGATGCTTTGTTCCCCAATCATCAGCAACGTGCTAGTCACCAAGACCCTCATCGATGGCGGGGTAAGGCTCAACGTCCTGTCCGTGGAAACATTCAACAATCTCCAAGTACCCTACAGTCAGCTTCAGCCCACCAAGCCTTTCTTCGGAGTCACCGACGGCTCCACGGTCCCGATTGGGCAAGTCCGCCTCCCTGTCACCTTCGGGGCACACGACAACTACCGCACCGATCTCATCGACTTCGACGTCGCCCACATTCGCCTGCCGTACAACGCCATCCTCGGGTACTCAGCGCTGGCCAAGTTCATGGCCGTAACCCACCACGGCTACAACGTCCTCAAAATGCCAGGAAGTGGCGGGGTCATCACGGTGCCTTGTGAAGAGAGAGACGCAGTCTGCTCCCTGGAGAGAGCCTTTCAGGCCGCATCACTGGAAGACCCGGATCGCGGAAGCAGGAGGCTTCCCGAGGCCGCCCCCAAGAAGAAGAAGACATCGACTGGACCGGCCCCTCAGGAGGCAGGTCCCTCTGGGCCCGCGCCTGCTCAGGGGAAACCTCCTTCCATCGCATATGGAAGAGCGCCCGGTGCCCTCCTCAGGCAGGGCTCGGGGGCTCTCCCCTGGAGGGCCATCGACCTCGCCAAGGTCACGAGGGAGGCGCTTGGGCACCAGGTGGAGGCGTGCTTCGAAGCATGTTTCCATCAAGAAGGAGCAAGGCAAGGAGGGCCAAACCCTCAGGAGTTCGTCAGCAAGGCCATTCAGGAGCTGCAGGAGTCAAGGGTCATGAGAGGTAGCCGCCGCTTACCCGCTGTGGCCCCTCATCCAGGCGAGGATGGTGGGCTGCGCGTCTGCATCGACATACCAGGGCTCAACCAAGCCGCGTCTCAGGAGCGCCTCTGGCCTTCGCGAGTGGGACGCTGCGAGGGCCCGCCCCACAGTTACGTTCGCATGCCTTACGGCTCGCCGAACGCGGCTGCTACGTACCAGCGCATCATGAGGGCCATCCTGGAGGCTCAAGAGGTCAGGCGTTCCGCAACCCTGGTGGAGATGGAGACGGTCCCCAAGGAGCCACCAGCGCCTCCGGAGCCTCCCGATGCCCCAGGGCCTCGGGGCTAGTGAGGATCTGCTCCCGCAGCCCACCGAGTCTGCTGCATCAACACCCCTTCGTCTTTAGCGTCATCAGGTGACATCTTTCTAGTTTCATTTCCAGCTGGGAGCGCCCCCAGGGCTGCATTACTCCCAGGCCGCGTGGCTCCGTCCCTGTGGCATGTATCTCTTTTATTTCATGTTCTTAGCTCACTCTGCTGGGGGCGCCCCTTGGGCTGCATTATCCCCAAGCCGCTCGGGTCAGACCCAGTGGCATGTACCCCTCTTGCATTTATCTTAGGGCCGTGTTTTTGACCCGTCATGCTTGTTATTTGGTGCCGGTTCATGGAACCTTTTTTATTCCTGGATGTCGCAAGCTTGCGCGTTAAAGGGGGGTTCCTGAGCATCGCGACTTAGGGCTCCTACCGGCTCTCCGGCCCTCACCCTCTGGTCTGCCCACGGCATCGCGCCCCGGCACACCAGTGACGGCTGAGACCAGCCCGAGAGCCGGGACCCGAGGACGTAGAGTTTCGACATCTAACCAAGCTTGTGCGTTAAAGGGGGGGTGCCTGAGCATCGCGACTCAGGGCTCCTACCGGCTCTCCGGCCCTCACCCTCTGGTCTGCC
>NC_057804.1:36468861-36492352 GCF_018294505.1 Triticum aestivum | reverse complement strand
GGCATCGCGCCCCGGCACACCAGCCACGGCTGAGACCAGCCCGAGAGCCGGGACCCGAAGACGTAGAGTTTCGACATCTAACCCAGTTTGCGTGTTAAAGGGGGGTGCCTGAGCATCGCGACTCAGGGCTCCTACTGGCTCTCCGGCCCTCACCCTCTGGTCTGCCCACGGCATCGTGCCCCGGCACACCAGCGATGGCTGAGACCAGCCCGAGAGCCCGGACCCGAGGACGTAGAGCATCGGCATCTAGCCAAATTTGCAGGAACACACTCCCAGATAAGGCTCAGCGCCGGGCGCAACCCGCCTTGGGGTGGGCCCCCGTGAGTCCCGAGCTGGATCACGGGTGAACCAGCACACCTTGCCAGGCCTTTCGCGCCTCCCCGCCTCTCCAAGGCAACTAACAGTTGACCATCGTTTGTCGCAACGAACTCTCGTTTCTTCTGTGATGAGCCTGTAGGGTTCCCCCAGGAGCATCGTCATGCGAGGCCCCCACAGTGTCTTCTTCACCCTCATCCACGCAAACCGCTTGCACGTTAAAAGGGGGGTGCCTGAGCATCACAACTCAGGGCTCCTACTGGTTCTCCAGCCCTCACCCTTTGGCCATGTCCATGGCATCACGACCTGGCATGCCAACGACGGCTGAGACTCGCTCGAGGGCCGGGACCCGAGGACGTAGAGCAAAAAGGGGAGCGAGGGAGAGAGGGGAGAAGCACGTGGTGACCTCACCAAACATCCCTCCGACGGCCAAGACACGGACTTAGCACCGCACCAGGAAGCGTTCCTGACCCTCGAGATAAGTCACTCTCCGGGAACACTAGCTATCGCAGCACCATCCCCGCACCTAATACCATTCCGTCTTAGCAACGTCGCTCTCCTTTCTCACCGAATGATGGCTGCTTGAGCGCCAAGGGGGACCTCCTGAGCATCGTGACTCAGGGGCTCTTATCGGGCCCCGGGCCTCTCACCTCCTGGCCTTGACCACGGCATCGCGACCTGGCATACCAGCGACGGCTGAAGCCACCTTGGGACTGGGACCTGTCGGCGCAGAGCACCAAGCCCGCATGAGGTCTGACAGGAAGAAACTAAGCTAAGACGGAATAACCATTTCGCACTGCTTCATAATGAGGATCATATTAACAAAAGGAGCTACAAACACCTTACAAGCCCCCCCCCACGAGGTGTGTTCTTGGCTCCTCGCAGGGACAAAAGATGCATGTCCTAAGGAGTCCTAACTACAGGAACCGCCACGGCAGACGCCATCATCAATAGTGGGCCGTCAGGCACCAGCGCCAACCTCATCTAGATCAGAGACGGCGGCGGCCTAATGAGCCCGTCCTGCTCCGAGAGCGGCGCAGGCTTGGGGGCTCGTAGTTGTCGTCTCTTGTCTCCGGAGTCGCGAAGGGCTCGGCGGAGCCGCTGGATCCTTCAAGGCGTCCGCTTCCACCGGAGGAGCTGCTGGAAGGGCAAGCGGCAGGCCTAGCCCTCGCCGCTCCGGAGCTCCGGCCACTGCCTCTGGGGCAGCACTCCAGCCGGTGCCCTTCTTCGTCGAAGACCTTGAAGAGCATCACGGAAGCGCCATCGAACTCCAGGTGGATCACGAGGGCGCCCCTCGTCCCACAAACCCGGGCGATCTCGCCCCAGCCATGGGTCATGAAGACCTTACCTGGAGCGACAACCTCGACATCCGCATCGGCCGCGGGGGCCTGGCAGTCGGCGTGCTGCAGTCGGAGCCGGAAAGGCCCCCTCGACGGGATGTCAAAGGCGAAGGAAGGAGGGAGGCGAATCCAAGATCGAGGAGGCATGGCGGCGTGGAGCACAAACTCTCGGGAGGAGCCCTCGGCGTGGATTCCAGTAGGAACAACATGCACCGCTGTGACACGCCGGCGCCGACGGCGGCGTCGTCCATAACGCTCGGCGTCAGCTCCTGCGGGGCCTTCAAGGTGGGCGTACAGAGGAAGCGGGAACCCCGGCGGCGGTCGCTCGCACCAAGGCCTCGACACCTCCTGCCGCGTGCCCTCATCTCGGCGGCAGAGGACCAACCGCTTCTTTGGCGGAAGCAGGTCAGGGCCCTCTCGGGGGGGCTTCCCTTCTCTTCTATGGAGAACCGGCGGATGGGTGCCATCAGTGTGAGACGGAGCAATGGTGAAGATGAAGAAGAGGGGGAGTAGCAGAGGAAGATGACCTAGAATGGCTCGTGCCGTTCCATACTTATAGCCGGAGGAGGTCAACCGTCGGCTTCCAAGATCGCAGGTAATCATGACCCGTTTTTGCATGCAAGGACTTTTCAGTTCGTGCAGTTGTCGAGGCGTCATGGGGGAGCGGAGACGCCCACGTCCAATCAACTGCCACGCGGCGCCCAAGGCCGCAGGCTGTTAGGGCCCGCGACGCTTCGCACTTGCCCTTTCGCCTCTCTGCTCGGCCAAGTCCGGGCGCGCCTTGGGCCCGGGGGCTACTGTCGGCGTTCTGGGAACGGGGGTCCCCAGACTTGCCTGCCTGCGGCCTGCGGCGTGGCTCAAAGGGGGCCCAGCACGGCCCATCTTCATCAGCACAAGCTCAAGACCCTCGCGAGGGGCCAAGCCTCGCGGGGCGGACGACAAGGAGCTTCCTCAGGCACGGCCTCGTCAGGCTGGCTCACGAGGAGGCGGAGAGTTCAAGGCGGGGTACCTCGCGAGGTTCCCGTGACGCAAGCCATGACAACCAAGGGCGCCAGCCGGGCGCCAGCCCGCGCAGTGTCCTTCTTTCCTCTTTGGTGCAAGGGGAGCAAGCGCAGGCGAGAGCATCAAGCAAAGGCATCCATTTCGGTGCAACAAGACCAAGACCAGTCCAACGGCAGGATGGAGGTCACCGTGGAGCCCAAGTCGGCGTCACCACCAGAGCCTTTGACAGGCGAGGACCAACTTTAGTCAGGATAAGTGTACTAGATGTTCCCCTTCAAATTGGCCAATTGTTGGCGCCCTTCCCGCTCAGTATTTGGGAAGAGGCCCAGGGCCTTCGCCTATAAATTGGACTAGCCACCCACAGAGTAGGGATATAGATCTATCCATCCGGCCGGCAAAAAGAGAGAGACCACAAGAACAGACCCTCGCGAGGCTGTTCTTCCTTGTATTGTTCATCATCAGCCCAAGAGGCAATCCACCACGCCACACACTGGAGTAGGGTATTACACCGCAATGGTGGCCTGAACCAGTGTAAATCCTATGGCTCTTGTGTTGTTCTTCTCGTAGTTTAGATCCTAGCGATTCGGCGAGGAACAGGTAGGTAGAAGGCGAAACCTTCGCGCGCACCCCAGTGTTCGAACCTCAAGGGTCTGCCGGAACCCTAAATCCGACATTGTATAAGGGGATAATTATTTTTATTGAAAAGTGTCTGTAATTAAGATTCACAAAGTTCCCATGGGCATGAACAAAGTTCAAGGACGTCCCCCACTTTCACAATGCTCGTCTCTCTCACTTTCACTTCTCTTTTTGAAAAGTTTTGGGTTCCCCTCTTTATTTTTGTTGTTTTTAAACTATATGAAAGCACTCAACAGAAATAAATGACTCTCTAAAACTTCCGGGTTGTCTCCCTGGCAGCGCTTTCTTTAAAGCCATTAAGCTGGGCATATAGTGCTCAAGTAATGAATCCACCCGGATCCCAAGGTATATCAAAGCCAATTTTAATTAACAATGATTTGTAATTTAGTAGTGAGCACAAAGTAACATATATCAATCAATGACGAAGTCTAACTCTCTTCCTATGCATCGGCATGTCATAAAAGAACAATTCATGCACACCTAGTAAAGGCCAATGCATAGTATAAACAGTTTCTTGCAATTCTATCGTGTTGGAAACATAGAGAGGTGGAGACATAGTTCCTCTCTCATAATAATTGCAAGTAGGAGCAGCAAGCACATGCATATTATATCTATCAAAATCATCATGTGCAATGGAAAAGGCAACCCATCAATATAATCCTTAATAAGCACAAACTTCTCCGATATAGTGTAGTAGGGAGAATTCAAATAGATAATAGGACTATCATGCATGGGTGCAATAGCAACAATTTCATGTTTAACATAAGGAACTATAGCAAGTTCATCTCCGTAAGCATAATTCATATTGGCATCTTGGCCACAAGCATAGCAAGCATCATCAAAAAGGGATATTTCAAGAAATCAACGGGATCATAGCAATCATCATAGCAATCATCCTTCAGTAAGCACGAAGGGGAATTAAATAATGTATGAGTTGGAGGGTTACTCTCATTAGAATGTGGGCACGGGTAGCTAATCCGCTCTTCCTCCTTTTGTTCTTTGCTCTCCTCATCATCTTTTTCATCCAATGAGCTCATAGTTTCATCAATTTCTTCTTCCATAGCTTCCTGCAAAATATTAGTCTCTTCTTGGACAGCGGAGACTTTCTCAATAAATGCATTAATATAGTAATTGTATTCATAATTTGCATAGAAATATCTAAGTATAGCAAGATTTTCAGGCCTACAACCATCATCATCAAAAGCTTCATACTTTTCAAACAAAGCTTCAATTTCATAAGCAGCCTTAAAAGCAACAAATTCTTCTATTTGTTCCACATCATAGTAATCATATATACCATTAGCATAAGAAGCTAAGGTTTCATTATCATTAAATTTGCATGAAAAGGGAAGGTGTGGAGCCTCCATCCTAGAGCAAAAAGTAATATCATATCTCAAGCATAGATTCCAGGCATACCAATGCAACATAATAAGTTGATCCCATAATAGTTTCCCTTTTTGTGTCGAGCGATAATCCCTAAAGTATTCACGTTGATCCAACGTGTCTCCCATTATAAAGTTGAATGGGGTTTTCTCAGGATTATCGAAGTAGTACACTATATCTTTCGCATAATGAGAATCGAGGGTTTTAGGAGTTACCCCATCCTCATGAGTAGCAAGTACAACTAATTTTTTTGGTATTTTGCGTTCCATATCCATAACTAAAGATAGAGAACAACTAAGAACAGCAAATAAAAATTACTTAGTGATAAAGCAAACAAGCACACACGAGAATATTCACCCCACGCTATGACTCCCCGGCAACGGTGCCAGAAAAAGGTCTTGATAACCCGCAAGTATAAGGGATAGTTGTAGCCTCTTTCGATAAGTAAGAGTGTCGAATCCAACGAGGAGCTAAAGGTAGAACAAATACTCTCTCAAGTCCTATCGGCCACTGATACGACTCTACGCATGCTTGACGTTCTCTTTACCTAGAACAAGTATAAAACTAGAAGGACTTTGTAGGTGTTTTTGGGTAAGCTAGCAAGAAAGTAAAGAGCACGAAAATAAAACTAGGGGCTGCTAAGGTAAAGACACAACTAAAGTAAATATAGCGAGTGTGGAAAAGTGGTGGTAGGAGATGTGGAATTGTCCCTTAAGCAATTGACTACTTTACTAGACCGATAGCAAGTATTATGTGGGAGAGGCCACTGCTAGCATGTCATCCCTGACTTGGAATTCTATGCACTTATGATTGGAACTATTTGCAAGCATCCGCAACTACTAATGTTCATTAAGGTAAAACCCAACCATAGCATTAAGATATATTGGTCCCCCTTCAATCCCGTATGCATCAATTTCTATGCTAGGTTGAAGCTTCTGTCACTCTTGCCCTCCAATACATAGTCCTATCAACATACAACTAACCCTATGGTGTGATCCACGCGCGTGCTCATATGATGGGCACCATAGGACAGCAACATAACCCCAAGAAAATTGAATCAATCATAGCAATTCATCAACCACCAATAGGACAACGAAAATCTACTCCGACATCATAGGATGGCAACACATCATTGGAAAATAATATGAAGCATAAAGCACCATGTTCAAGTAGAGGGTACAGCGGGATGCAGGAGAGTGGACTGCTGGATATAGAAGGGGGAAGGTGATGGAGATGTTGGTGAAGATGACGGCGGTGTTGGTGAAGATCGCGGTGATGATGATGGCCCCCGGCAGCGTTCCGGCGCCACCGGAAGCAAGGGGGAGAGAGCCCCCCTTCTTCTTCTTCTTCCTTGGCATTCTCCCTAAATGGGAGAAGGGTTTCCCCTCTGGTCCTTGGCTCCCATGGCTTGGTAGGGGCGAGAGCCCCTCCGAGATTGGATCTATCTCTCTGTTTCTGCGTTGTCTGATTCTACCCCTTCACTGTTTCCTTTATATCTGGAGATCCGTAACTCCGATTGGGGTGAATCTTTTGCCCAGATCTTTCTCATAAAATTAGCTTTCTTGCGCCAAAAGAAGAGCGTCAACCACCTTACAGGTGGACCACGAGGGTCAGGGGCGCGCCTGGGGGGGTAGGGCGCACCCCCCTACCTCATGACCACCCTGGACACCGTTTCGCATTGATTTCACTTCCCAAAAATCATAAATATTCAAAAAAATCTCCGTCCGTTTTTATCCCGTTTGGACTCCGTTTGATATTGGGTTTCTGCGAAACAAAAAACATGCAACAGACAGGAACTGGCACTGGGCACTGGATCAATATGTTATTCCCAAAAATAGTATAAAAAGTTGCCAAAAGTATATAAAAGTTGGAGAATATTGGCATGGAACAATCAAAAATTATAGATACGACGGAGACGTATCAGCTGCCGTCGTCGCAGAATAATAGGGGGTGTGGGTGAGTAGAGGGATGGCATGGCCAGCGGTGGGAGTAGTAGGGGCCGGTGAGGCCTCCGCGGCATCACAGCCGGCCACGGGAGGCAGGAGCACGCGACGCGGCCGGCGCTGCTTTGGGCGGCTGGAGCAAGAAGACCAGAGGTTGAAGAAGCACTACGGCCGTTGGATGGACATCGTACGATCACTGCAGCTAGAATCGTTTATATTGACTAAGTTGACAAAGCCCTTGGTACGCGTCAACTTAGTAGGCCCACGGCTCGGATTTGGTAGAGAACATATAGCCCATTTGCGATTTGTAAGAATGTAGAGCCCATTTTTCAATTCTAATGGAATTTACTACAGCCCATTTACAGTTTGTTAAAAGTAGAGCCCGACTTCTAGCTAGGACAACGATTAATAATTTCAAACAACCGCTCAAAACAGAATTCAAAAAAAACCCCACATTTTGATGGGATCCGAAATATTTTTATCCGAAATTTCTAGTCAGGTTAAATATAATTTCAAAATAAAGTTGTATCACGTTAAATCCAACGAAATATTGCGCGTGCAACAAGTAATGAAATTAAAATTTCCAAATTCCAAAAATAATATATTTTTCAAACTAATTACGTGTTTGGTGCATAGTAATTGCCCAGTTATTATAATTACATCCCATTTATTATTTCTTAAAGTCCATTTTCTTGTTAAGCCTAATGCATACCTCGTAGGAAACTTTGCAGCCCAGTGGGGAGGATAACAAGTTGACCCGGATATTGTGTACAACTGTCGGCCCAGTTGCATTGCTGATGTTGAAAAAAAAGGCATGTGTAGTACAGTACAACCTAATATGGTTACTCAGCCCACATTCAGCGATGCCGGAAAGGCCCAAACAAGGCTTCTGTACAACTTTTTGAAGTCACTGAGCTCAATTAATAACTTAAGAAAAAAGTTAGATTACAGTGGAACCTAATTAAAAGCTGTCACGAGCAAATAAATAATTCAACAGATCCCACTTGTGCGTGTGTGTGTGTCTGTGTGTGTGTGTGAGAGAGAGAGAGAGAGACCCATCGGTCGATGCTCATAAATACATCTTTCAGCCATATGCATTGTTGATGCTCAGTAAAAACTTATATAGTTGACACAATCATATAGAACATCATAGCACACTGAACTTGCATACAAAAAATTCACGCAGGCGGCACAATCAGGATGGAAGCAGTGGATCGCTACGGGAAGGGCTATGTTGAAACCAACAAAGTCGTACATAATGGTCCATCGTCTTTATAAATGATGAGGAAATATCTTGAATGTTGTGCAAAGAAAACAGACAGACAACACAATAAGTTCTGCTAGCACATTAAGTTGACGTACAACCCTTTCTAAAAAAGTTCAGGTACAAAATTAGAACAGGTCACAATCAAATGTATTGGCATATCAGTGCTTCAGACCCATAGCTCGGATTTAACTAATACTATCTGACAAGATTCAGTTGTTACCTCAAATTAGAGCACATCCAGGCAGGCAGCCCTGCCTCTTCTCCCAAAGAAGCAGTGGCCTCTGTCGCGCAATGGAGTAGGCCCTATGCCATCCATCGTTCCGAGCAACACAGGGAAAGTCTGACATTGACTCCTATAATGGACATCATCGACGGACCCTGGCACCAGCGGCGTCGGCAGGACTTCGATTGATGGATTGACCACTTCTTCGACATGCACGAACACTTGATACAGGTACATCCCTAACGTGGTCTGCGGCGGCCTTGGTGGCGACGAATAGTACAACCCTGGTTCCTGCACCGGTATCTCAACACCAATCACCTTCGGTATGGTGGACGGCTTCTTCATCCATGTCATAACAGTCAGAGCTCAGCTGTCTGGAGGAACAAACATACTTACGAGCTCACCTCCAAGGTCGTTGATAAGCTCGTTCATGGACTCGTTGTTCCAAGCACGTCGAGGCATGCCGTGGAAGGTAAGCTTTGTTAAAAACTCAAGCTCAGAGGTCACCGAGCCCCATCCTGGGTGCCACCGATCAAAGCTCACCAGCGCGCCATCGCAGAACAAACGCTGGGAAGATTCTAACACACGACTGCAGTCGAAAGTTGTCCGGAACCTGATGAAGAAATCAGCCGGTGGCAGACATACTTCGACGAGCAAGTCACTTATTTGGATGTCGTGCGCAATGGCAAGAGCTTTGACAAGGTCGTCCGGCGAGACGGGAGGCCGGTCGCCGTTGATGGTTACCATCAGCACTTTGCCGGCAAACTGGTCATCAAGCGCCGCCATGCCATTGTTGAGCGACAGCACACAATGACCGAAGGCAGACCGGACCTCAGGATCTCCGGCTCGGAGATCTGCGTTGACCGGCAACATGATAGTGCGCTTGAGTACAAGGAGTACAGGAGGGGGATTTGGGGGAACTGGAGTAGGAATCGAGATTCCAGAGGTGGGGGAGCGGCGGGAGACAGGGGATGAAAAGGTAGCATGAATTTCGAGCACGCGCCAATATGCTCTCGGCGCGCAAGCGCACAAAAACACCGGTGGCGCCCACATGTCGGCCTAAGAGCCCTTATTCTTTCTTTTTTGGAGAGCCCGGCCTTTTTCAGGATCTTTTGAGAGCCCGGCCCGAGAGTCATAATTGACCTGTTTGGCATTGCGTTACTACTCGACCCATATTCAACGACACCTCACTAGCCCAAACAAGTACATCATCGAAAAGGTAGTGAGCTCAAATTATATAACTTGAAAAAAGGAGATATACTCTGAACACTGGAGAATGGTGATGCCCTCATTTAGCCCACCAGTAGTTCGAGACAATAAACAGTTTGAAACAACGATATATACAACATTCAAACACTGACTAGTGACTACTACTGACATAAACAGCAAGACATGATAGTTCATAATAAGTCTTGCTACACCACCAAAATGTACCCATCTGCAACGCTCAGACTCTCGTGATCCAGACGAGAATGACATTCTAAACAGAAGCAACTATTACATAGAAAGAGTGACATAGACGAGGATGACCAAATGACAAGGAATATGCATAACAAAAGAAAGAACTACCCATCCAGAACCAGCAGCAAAGACAACAAAGTCATTCAAAGAGATGATCCAACACCGTCATAATTTGTAGCCCCGCTTCAGCGACCAGTGATCCGGAGACACCAGTACTCCACCCTTTCGATGCAACAGCTCAGTTACCTATCAACCTGAAGGCTTGAACCACATTACTGCCTGTCGTAATTGAGACATCCAAGGATCAATGTTAATCCGGATGCCTTTGTCATTCTCACCTTCTTTTGGCTGCAGGTTGTATCATTGACAATCAGGGGAGTTTATTCCCGAACTCCTAGGGCTCGCCGTGTAGACACAGTTTTCCATAGCAAACAGAGCCTATCTGCCATCAAGCTCCTTGCCAATGGTGATCTCCTGGTTAATTGGATATTAGAGTCCGAGAAACAGAGAGTGTGAACCAAGGATGTTTACCCGCCTCCAACTAAAAAATCCTAAAGGCCCCAACAAGCTGGTATCCTGCTCATAGACATAACAGCCATTGTCCGGATACTCACATATTACACAGTGCTTGTATACAGTGGGGTTTTTGCAATGTAACTTTTCCGGCTCATGTGTCCGAATGATCATCAGTCTTTTGTCGTTGTCTGATCAAGCGAGGAACCAGTTGTGCTTCCCTGTTTTTGGCAAAGGTGGTGTAATTACAAAGGGAAGTAACTATAGGGACACTGCATCATATCAAAAAGGACAGGCGTTGTTAATGTAAGATCAACATTGTTTAGAGTATGAGTAGGATAATGCAAGAAACAGCATTGATATGTCCCTGTTGGAACTGGGAGGAAAATACAGGGAAATGTATACTGAGTTCGAAAATATAGAAGTGCCATGCATGGTTATACTCATGTTATCTCGCAATCGATTCTTCACAGGAAACTACCATGTCATGCATGTTATGTAATCATGTTCTGTCCTCACAAACAAATTCTTCAAGGTAACTAACAGAACATGCATTGTTATATACTCGTGTTCTGTGGGCAAAAATTTTGTGAGGATATTATTCTAGCCATTGATTGCTGAAGGGCGAATATAGGTATGTACACATGGTAAGCATTGCAGGATTTCACTACGTCCAAATATAGAGTTCTCCATATGCACATTTACTTCCCTAATGTATGGTTGGATGAAACCAATAGTGTGGTGCATGTTTCTACATCATGAAAATGAGGAAACTAACATGGCCATTGATACACACTCATATTTAGTAGTAGTATATAGATTACTGTAAAATAAGGATAATATCCATATATTCCTAACCGTTTGATTATTCAGGGTACAAATTGGTTGTAATGACATGGTCACAATCGCATGAATTAACTCATTCCAAATATAGCTAATTTACGGCGTCTCTAATATATTGCCATAGTTCTACTCAAATTCTGCTCAAACAGGGATATGCCAATCATCACAAAAAGTTCAAACAGTGTCATGGCGTCATCATTAACATGAGAGGGAAACAACTTACACGCGTCGTACCAGCAATTCGTGGTTCCATCTTCTTTGTCGATCGCGTAGATGATGCCATTGTGTTCAATAGCATCACAGAAGTGCGTATCAGCTTTGACGATGATCTACTGCGAGCCGAGTTGTCTCCAGCTAAAAAAGGCACCGGCGTAAAGATAGGCGAGTCCGCGGTCGAACAAGGCAATTAGCTTGAAGTCTGCGTAATCCGCATGTCGTGTGGGTACTTGGCAGATTACAATCTTCTACAAAACAAGGTCCGTCCAACTGACGTAGTAATCTAGATGACTTGGACCGCGATGGTAATACTCTATATAATCCAACGGAGGAAGGATAATCTCATGGGAGGTCTAGAAGTTCATGAGCACCAACTTTTTACCGTCTTCTCTGAAGGCCGCCATCCAGTGGGAGTTCATGCCGACCCAGTACATACCTGCCAAGAAGTTTCGAGCGATGGTGATCGGATCGATGTCGAGGGAAATGATGTATGGCGACACACTACATACCTGCAAAGAAGTTTCGGCTAATGGAGATCGGATTGAAGTTGAGGGGCATCATGCACGCCTCCGTATCATGGTGAGCCAATCTCGCAAGACCAGATAGCAGCAAGGAGGGTGTCTTGAAAAGCTTAGGCCTCGCTTCGACGATGGCCGTGTGCATGTCCCTCGAGCATGCAGCCAGCCGCAGGGCGGTCAACATATCCATACACGAACAACAAAGGTTGAGGATGTCACTGGGGAGATTGCTCCAATCGCGGCTCATATGAATGTTGCGCGGTTCGCGTTCGGCCATGGTGGAGTTTGGAAGGGGGCTTGATTTACGGGGGAGAAGGATGTCGGTGCTGGAGCGGCTAGCGAGGGAATAGTGGTACTGGGGGAGGCGAGTGAGGTGATGGTACACAGGGGCACAGTGAGATGGAGACGGAGACGGAGAAGGAGAAGGAGATGGAGATGGAGTGGTGCTATGGGAGCGGAGAGGGAGACGAGGCGAGGCGCCAATGTGCTGTACAACGGCAGTGACAGACTGCACAGTGCACAGGGTAAGGCTGACTTTGGTAACCCAAACACGCCTCCTCGCCTAGACTAATGCCAGGCGCAGGGTGTTATCACTTCACTGTGAGGACTGGATGAATAGTATTTTGACCATCAAGTGTACCATAGTTGTACTACTACTACTACTAGTAGTAGGAACATGAGTACTCCAGTATTGTATAGCGGAAATAGGTCTCCCGTTCTAGCATGCCTATTCACTTCATCGTTCAGGTATCATACATATTGCGAGCAGAACCAAATTCTCGTGCATGCCCAATCAACGCCCTGCCGCGATGCATGTAGTGGTCGTTCTGGTGCATCAAGGACGGCATGCAGATTGTTCCACACTTGAGAAGAGGAAAAATGGAAAGGTACAATGCGGCAGCAGAGGAAGAGGACGTTGGCTAACGAGGCTGGGAGGGGATCGAGCAGGAAGTTAATGCTCCACGCCTAAAGGTTTTGGGAAAACCTGATTTTCATAAGGTGACTTATACTCACCTAAACGGAGGGAGTATTCCTTAACCAGAGAATGTTGTGTCTCCCACTCACGCGCTCAAAAAAAAGCTACGACACATTTTTTATCTATTTGCATAGGTCCCACCTATCAGGAAGGCTGGGCACATACACGAACAGGTACGACTCCTCAGTCTACCCGCATAGCCTTTTCGTTTAGTCTACCTAGCCATCTAATCAACTGCCTACATGCCACTTCTCCCATTTACTTCTCCATTGGGAACCGATTCGCCTCGGCTTCTTCACCTCCCCTTCGTCTTCATTTGCATCCAAACCCCACTGTGTTCACATTGTTTTAACCTCTTTCAATAATCATCTACTACTTCAGTTAGACTAGCCATCTAATCCTAATTCTCCAAACCATAGCCTCCGTTCCAGCGGTTCCAAATGGCGAAAGAGATCGAGATGCAGGTTTTTAGCATCCAACATGCCCTCGTCGAAGGCTCGATGTGCATAGTTGCCACCGTCACCGTCAACCCAAGGGTTGTTCGGCAGTGGATCAACAATGTATCCAACTCCCTCGAAAAGGTAGAGACGAGTGTCATCGGTCTCGACGCAGAGTACATGGAGCGTGCCCCTGGGAAGATCCAGCGCGCCGCCGTCCTTCAGTTGTGCCTCGAAGATGATGTTTTGGTGTACCACATCATACACTCGCCCTCCATACCAGGTGAGCTTCATGATTTCTTGTCTCGGGAGGACGTATACTTCTGTGGGGCAGCCATCGAAGGGGACAAACAGAAGCTGGAGTCGTACAACCTTGATTTGAAAAGCATCACTGACCTACAAACCAGAATCAAAATTCCTATAGAAGATTGTGCTAAACAGACACCATCCCTATTCGACGTAGCAAATTTTATGCTTGGTACAAATCTACAGAAGGGTGACGAGACGGTGGCATTAAGGTTGTCTGGATGGGAGAATTATCCCTTGACGTATGAGCGGATAAAATATGCTGCCCTCGATGCCCGTGTGAGTTTCGAGATAGCTGCAAGGTCCAAAGAGCTTGTTGCGAAGCCGTCTCCCACAGAGAATGAGAAGAAGAAGAAGAAGAAGAAGAAGAAGAAGAAGAAGAAGAAGAAGAAGAAGAAGAAGAAGAAGAAGAAGAAGAAGAAGAAGAAGAAGAAGAAGAAGAAGAAGAAAACGCTGCACCAGCAGGAGGGCATTATGGATGGATGAACTATTTCCTCTCTTGTAAACAAAATTATTCCCTCTCTGTGTATATTGATATAGATGGACTATTTCGATGGTGTGCATGTCTTTGGAACAGAGTAGTAGCATGGCTCCGCTTGACTATAAGGAACTATTTATCCGTATATATAGCTTTCTCTGCTACTCTTTCCAGTGATAGGTATGCAGTGCATGTGTCCGTAGACATGACAACTTGTCCATGGAAGTTCAACTACGGCGACAATCACGTTTCATCTCGTGATTCTCACGACGCATCTCCAACCCACGGCACCACGCCCCCCGATGTGTGCCTCACCCCTCTCGGCCACACTGCCCCTCTGCCTTTGTGTGCATGACATGTGGGCCACCTAAAATGCGGCGAGCATCAAGTTTCTACCACAGCCACCCGCGATTCCCATGACGCCGCTTGAACCCATGAAACCACACGTCCCCCGACCTGCGTCTCACCCCTCTTGACCCCACTGCCACTCTGCCTTAGGGAGCATTACATGTGGACCAGCCACCTATCGGGTCCACATGTTATTGACTCAAAGGTAGGTGTAGTAAGGCGCTGAAGCTCAGTCCCGACGACCCTGAGAGGGAAATGTAACTCCCGCGCTAGGGCTTGTGGTGCTCCCACAGCACGAACTTGTGCCAAACTCGAGATTTGTTTCTTTACTATACATGCACACAACGATTTAATGGAGATTGTAATCTCAACATGTGATGGGGAGCTCTAAATTTGAATTTGAAACTTATAAAACGAAAAGATTCAAAACAAATAAACTGGGAGAGAGGGAGTATATCGTAGGATGTGTCCCATACAAAATAAGTCCCCTCATTTGTCACTGCGAAGATGCGGTTAGAAAGGAGCACAGCGTCTTCCTACTCGTACGGCAACAAATCGGCCGCAGACAGCATGGTCCGCCTTTGACCGCCATGTGCAAGGTTCGTGCTATCTTTTATTCAATCTCACTGTGGTTCCATCGTGCCAATTCATGCAGTGGCCCGTTGCATGGCTGATCCCAATGTTGGACAAAGGTTCTATGGGAACGGTGTCACCGTTGTAAATGTTGTGCAAATTGATGTTGGTACCCTACCGTACATATGCAAGCCAATCTCCACTCGCACCGAGCCTAGCCTGTGAAACAGTGGGCAGGGGGAGAATTAGGAAATGGACATGGAAGTAGTCTTTAGAATGCATTTACTACGTGATCAAACTCATCTTACCTGCTCATCGGAGGAAATCCGAGTGCCCCTCAACATCGGCATCTCAAGGGGCGTCAACTTGCAACTACGGCCACGCCGCGCTGGAGAGACCCCCAAGGAAACATCCTCGTGCGTTCCATGGAACATCAAGATGCATTTGTATGAGTAGTTTATCTTGTGAGCGAAAAGGATGAATGAGGGAAGGCCTCTAGAGATAGAGATGGACACTACTACTACCAATGTGCTGGCCCGTGCGTTGCAATGGATCCAAACTAGTAGAATAATACTTGTTCACGTGCTTGAAATATAAACACTCTAGTTTTGATATACATGTGTCAGCAGACACGACAGCTTGTCCATGGAAGTTGAACCACGGCGACCATCACGTTTCTTGTTTCTACCACTGTCACACACACACGCGATTCCCACGATGCCGCTCCAACCCACGGCACGACGTCCCCTGACGTGGACATGGATCCTCTGACATGGCTAGCACTGCCTTGCCCTGCCTTTCCTTCGCTGACACATGGGATCCACGCTTATGGGTCCCACATGTAAGTGACAGAATGGTTGGATTGTTCGTGCCCCTCATCCCTCTCGGCCCCACCGCTCCTCTGCCTTTGTGTGCATGACATGCGGGCCAGCTGAACTGCGGCGACCATCAACTTTCTACCACAAACACACCCGATTGGACGCGGTTTGCCTGCTCCGCTGCTGTGCTTCGATCCGTACTCCCGCACCATCGAATTTTCATCCAGCGGCTGTGACACATTTCGTCCCGGGCATCAATCCTCAGCTGGAGTACTTATGTACTACAGGTAGTACCTGCCGGTGTGGCCATCTACGCCTCGTAACGCCCCGCCGCCCACCTGTGGTAACCTCGCCATGGCCACGCCACCACCGGCCGGTTCATCTCGAACGAGTGAGTCGCGAACCATGCCACCACCATGGGAATGACATGTGGTCCAGCTGCATTTAAGGTCCGCATGTCATTGACTCATAGGCCGGGCACTAAGCAACTGAAGTTCGGTCCCGTGGGCCCCGAGAGGGAAATGTAACTCCTGCGGCAGGCCTTGTGGTGCTCCCGCAGTACGAGCTCGTGCCAAAACTGGAATTTGTTTCTTACTACTACCAACTAGTACTAGTAAGGTACACGTGCATTGCACGCATGAGATTCTGGTGGTTTGTGCATTATGCTTCTACATGTGGAGTTTTCTGGATTCTAACATGTGGCAAAATCTGGTGGAATGTAAGGTTAGGCAAGTTTGATTAACTTAGGTGAGTGTTTGGTTCAAGCCACACCTTAGGCAAGCCACACTAAGGCCCCACATGACATACACACAAAAAATGTGGTGCCAACTTGTGGCTCTCATCTTGAAGAACTAATAACTTTGCCTAAGCTTAGTTGTGGCAAAGTTAGTCATGAATTAAGTTCAACAATGGAGTCTTCTAGATTATACATGTGGCAGAATCTCATGGATGATATCCAACGGCCAGTAGTGATCGGATTTGCCATGTTTGTACCGTCGGATTGGCTTCATCCAACGACCAACTTTCAAAGTTTTTCACACAATATATAGGGGATATAGATATAGATGTGTCGGTCCGTTGCAATGGATCCAAAGTATATCTATTTAGTGGAGTGCACTCTAAACACATTATCTATTTATTTTTCTCTAACCTTCCGTAGCCATGCAACCAAGCCACATAAGCTTCATGGGTGCCCCCCACATCATATTATTCATACTACGTTGATTGAAAAAAAGATAAATCACCCAAAACAAGATCTTCCCGTTTTTTGTTCCTACGATGTTGTGCCGTGCACGTATCTACTAGTAGTTGTATAGTGGTAGTACTAGTAATATAGTATTAGGAGTACAAACTTGGTAGTACTAGTAGTAGTACTAGTACGGAATGCTCCTACTCTATCAACGAGCCTCGTCTGACACAAAATTTCTTGGCTTCTGTGCTACAGCTAGATCTTCCCCTTGTTTCTGTTTTCCAACCCGGCGGCGGGCGGGGTGTCGGTTTGCTCAACGACGGACCCACATGAAAGTGAAAATGCTAGGCAGGCAACACGCCTTCCCTAAGCTATGTGTCGTGTCGGACGGGCCGTGTTGTACTCCCGATTCCCAGGCATGTGGGGGTGCGACGCGAACGCGGCAGGCCTTTTCCTTTTACTAGCAATGTGCCCGTGCGTTGCGACGGATCCAAAGTAGTAGAATAGTAGTATTTGTTCACAAACTTGGAAGAAATCACTATTGTTTTGATATACTCCTAATATATTACTCCCTCCATACCTAAATATTTGTCTTTTTTTAGATTTCAAATGGACTATCACATATGGATTATATAGACATATTCTAGTGTTTCTAACAAGATGCCCGCGCGTTGCACAAAGTTGATCGAAAAGGTAAGCACAACTTATAAATTGACGGATGGAGTACTAGTTACAATGATGCATATAATTAAGCAAAGGGATCGCACATGTCGGTATTGACTGGAACGAGAATGCAACAGCACAATAAGAATTAAGGCCACATCACAGTGGTGGTTACAGAAGGCAAGAAGAAAGATGGATCCACAAACGTACGACCTCCTCCTCCTCAACTTAGTGCGACGGGCCACCGACTGGCGGCTAAGGAGCGGCGGCTTTTGTGGTGAGGTCGAGGTGCTTCTCAACAAAGGCATCCAAGGCTTCTAGCCGGTTGAGGAAGGCCAATGTCATAGCGTCCTCACTGGCCTTGTAGATACCTATGTACATGATTTGCTCGTACGCGTGGATGTGTAGGTCGACGAATTCTTGCAGGGCGAGGCGCCTCACGGAGAGCGCGACCTCCAGGTAGACATTCTTCGTGGCATCGGCGGGCAGTCGCAGGGCCACCAGTGCTTGAAAGAGGTTCCGGCCATGGAGGCCGATTAGGGTGGCAGGCAATGAGGAGCCCGGGCGCACGGGCTAGAGGAGTACGACAATGTCGTCCACGAGCTTCTTGAGGACGGTGAACTTGTTGCTGGTGGCAACGATCATCTAGTCCAACTGAGAGTCGTAGTTGGCATCGACGGCGGCCATCCACCAGCCGGTCTCCAACACCGTCTGGAGACGATCCTCGGCACCATGCCGCAGGCCGGCGTCGTGGACCATCTGGCGCGGCCGCTGACCACTCACGCGCATCGCCGCCATGGGTCTGGAGCGAGCTCTTTTGCGCTTAGGCAAATGCTTAGGTGCGTACAATGTGGTAGATGCATTGGAATGGAGGGGCGCCTTTATATGAGGGCAATGAGGGCAAACTGCGTTGCATTCACATCGTGTAGCCTCTTTTCCCGGACCTCCTCCCATTACTTCCCTCATGCATTAATTGAAGGAGGATGCATTGGCCGTTCAACATATCGGGAACCACTACTCCCTCCCTCGTCTGCATTAAAGCCGTATCGGGAACTGCGCCGCCCGCTGTCAAATCGAATACTCCCTCCGTCTAGGTGAGTATTAAGTCATTTTACGAAAACCAAATACTAGTAAACACATAGGCGTGGTGCATTAACTCTCACGTTGTTTCTTATTTTTTGACATAAATAGAGGAATCAACCAAGAAGAGATGTGGGGCTTGTATGCTTTTAATGACTTGAGACTATCAAACATGACATGCAGTGGTCAGTTCGTTGCACAAGAACAAATACAACCCACATCAGCACACACGCATCTTATAGCATCACATCCAATGGCTATAAAAGATGAATGAGACCAAATTATATCTCATCTAGATGAGTTCTAGCAAAACTGTATCAATAATACTTAGTACTCATGCGCCATGTATCATATATTAGGCTGGTTGTAATGGGGAGTATCATATACTAGTATCATGCATATGATACTAGTGTATGATACTACATCCCTAATGCATGGTATCATATGTTGGTATCATATAGGAATACATTTATTGCCATGCATGACACAAAGTAGTATATGATACTCAATCTCCTCTTTCCTCATTTAATTCAATGACACCTCATCAAAATTGCTTAGTTGGCATGCATGATACTACCTATGATACTCCCATTACGGCCAGCCTTAATATCATGTAGTACTTTATTTATTGCCATGTACTCCCTCCGTTTCTTTTTAGTCTGCATATAAGATTTGGTCAAAGTCAAACTTTGTTAACTTTGACTAAGTTTGTAGAAAAAGAATATCAAGGTTCATAATATGAAATCAATAATGTTAGATGCATCATGAAATTAATTTTCATACCATATAGCTTCAGTATCATAAATGTTGATATTTTTTCTATAAAGTTGGTCAAACTTTAGTAAGTTTGACTTTGACTAAATCTTATATACAGACTAAAAAGAAACGGAGGGAGTATGACACATAGTTCACGGGCGCTATCTATATGTACCACCTTTTTTTAATTTCAAGTTTTGCTCCATGGCGCAATCCATCAATACTACTACTGTACAAAAGTGGAGTGTATACATTTTTTAAAAGGCTAGAGGGCGGGGCAGTCTAGCTCGGTCGGTTTTACGAGAGGCGAGGGCCTTTGTGATTTGATGGCTCATTAATGTTGTCAAATCGAATAGTACTACGCCGCCCGTTGCACGCCCGGCGCCTCCATTAAATCCCTCCATTAAACCTGCATGCAAACCGAGAATCCTACTCCGGCCACACGTCCGTTCATGAGCGGGCCGGAATTAAACGCAACACCGGCCGAGCTCCTCTCGTCCGCCCTCAGTTTAAACGAGGCTAGACGTCGGCCAAGCTCCTATCGTCCGCCCTCTATTTACACGAGGCCAGACAGACAGCGGGCAAGAATCGCACCCCTCCGCCGCTCCCCCATCTCCTCCTTCACCATTTTATCCACCCTTCCGATGGCTTCCGATGAGCCGTTCTCCGGCATATTACCCGGCTGGGTGAACCGCCGAGCCCTCTGGATACGGGAGAGGCCGCTCGGTGCTTCACCAACCTCGCTTGGCCCGACGGAGACAGTTGCCGCCCCAAGCAGGCGCGTGGTTCAGCAACTCACCGCTCCAGTTCAGCTCGATGAGGAGTGGCGAGTTGCTCCATGCCGGCACGGTGGCGAGCACGCCGGTACGGGCGCCGTCACTGCCGCGTCGTACTGCACCACCAGTGTCTACGGTGGTCGCACCTCCCGTGTCTATGGGTGCACCTCTCATGCCTGTGGTAGCGCCATGCAGGCAGAGACAGAAGCCGGGGGCGTGGAGAGCGACGAGTCGGTGGCCAGCTTCTCCATGTCCGCCGCCATCATCGAGGAGAAGTAGAACACGGGAGGTTGCCGCCACTTGGGACCCATGAAGGCCATCGCCGAGGCGACGACCGCAGATTCAGGTGGTTTCTTTGCTGCTTCGTCTCTTCCAAGGACCTTCGTCGACCCCGCAAGTGTCTGACGGACATGAGGAAGACAAAGGGATCCGCGGGTGGCCATTTAGAACTAAAATAAGTCTAGATATATCCATTTCTAGGACAAGTATTTCCGGACGGAGGGAGTATTAATTATACAAGAGAGCCGGATTGGCACCTCTTAGTTCATGTAAATGTCATGAAATCCATCATGTTTATATGAAGATCCGGCTTTTTAATACGAAATCCTTCATGCTTATATGAAATCAGTCCGTGTTTGGACGAATTTCATCTGGTTGGTTAGAGTTGTAAAAAAGTATGCTGCTGGCGTTTGATGTCGTCCTCCGCGGAAGGAAGCGGGAGGAAATTTACCGGCTGCCGTTGGAGATGCTCTTTATGCTGGAAATAATAGAGTGACATCCAATCCATTTGAGTTAATTGCCTGTATGATTGTCCCTCTATAAAAAGTTAATTGCATGTACAGTGTACACGTGACTTGCAGGGTGGCTACCACTTCGTACAGAAAGTTAAAAAGAAACAAGCCCATCCTTAATATTCTAAGTACTCTGTGGGTTCCACTGTCAGTACAGTAGCGAAAGAAGTATATATTAAATAAGTAGAGTAATATATAATATAAAAATCTAAAGTTAAAAGATAGAATTCAAACTCATGTCATCGTGTTGCGAGCATCCGGCGCTAACCAGCCCAGCACATTTTTGTTGTAGACCCTGCTGGAGATATATCTCCATGTCTACTCTTATATATACTCCATTCGTTCCTAAATATTTGTCTTTTTCCGATTTCAAATGGACTACCACATACGGATGTGTATGTAGACATATTTTAGAGTGTAGATTCACTCATTTTGCTACGTATGTCTTTTTAGGAAGGGGTTAGATTTGTGAGGTATCCAGATGGCACTGCACCGCCAAGAAAAGAGGGTAACATAAAAATTATGGACTACTTTTTTGAGTATGTTGGTAAGGTCTGGTCATAGTCACTTGTTGAAATCTCTAAAAAGACAAATACTCCCTCCGTCCGGAAATACTTGTCATCAAAATGGATAAAAGGAAATGTATCTAGACATATTTTAGTTTTAGTTACATCTATGTTTATCCATTTTGATGACAAGTATTTTCGGACGAAGGGAGTAGAAAACAGAGTTGGTGATGATGGTGTGCGTGCCATCCTGCAATATAGGCCGTCGAATTTATATCTAACGGATAGGAAAGAAACTATGGAAATTTTGCAAAAATATACCCACACGTCTCTCGTGTTCGCAAATAAGGCCTTCCCTCGTTCAGCCTTTTCTCTCACAAGATAAACTACTCATACAAATGCATCTTGATGTTCCATGCAACGCACGGGCAGCTAGCTAATTTCTTTTAAAATAGTTGCTGTGATAATTGGGTTGAAGTGATATATTTTATGTCTGCCCCGAATGATTTTAGATTCACTAGTAGTAACAAACAAAAGGTTGCCTTGTTAATTAACAGAAAACAAGGTGAAAACTATCACATGAGGCCGGTAAAAACAAGGCACACTGGGTTCAGCGTCATCGTCACTACAGCTGTGCGCGTCTGAGAAGTCTACATATCGAGGGGGCTACCGAGCAAGGCACCGAGACACAATGTTTGAGAGAGAAACCAATTGACAGATTATGATCAGATCGAGTTGTCACCCTTCTACTGTCATTGTTGGGGGGAGGGAGAGAAAGACGTATCAAGAGTGTGCGTGGTAGGCACAGAGGCACAACTAGCGAGTGTGTGTGTGTGTGTGTGTGTGTTTGAAAGAGGAGTAGATAGATTATTATCAAGATCGATGTGCCACCCTACTCCTTCGGTGCCGGGTAGTGTGTGTGTGTATGTTTGAGAGAGAATCCAGCCGATAGATTAGTATCAAGATCGAGGTGTCACCCTACTCCTTCGGTGCTGGGTAGTGTGTGTGTGTGTGTATGTTTGAGAGAGAAGCTAGTCGATAGATTGGTATCAAGATCGAGGTGTCACCCTACTCCTTCGGTGTTGGGAAGTGTGGGTGTGGGGGGGGGCAGTTCACATATATCTACTCTTATAAAAACAGAGTTGGTGATGATGGTGTTCCTGCCATCCTGCAATATAGACCATCCGATTTATATCCGACGGACAGGAAGGAAAATATGGCAATTTTGCAAAGAGATACCCACACCCCTCTCCGCATTTGCAAATAATATATTCCCTCGTTCATCCTTTTCTCCCACAAGATAAACTTCTCATACAAATGCATCTTGATGTTCCGTGCAACACATGAGCATCTTGCTAGTAGGGAGAAGGAGTTTGTGTCACACATATCTAGCTATATTAAGGGATAAGTAGATAGGATATGTGTGAGAGACATTATTATACTTTGAGACATTAGTGGCTGCGGGTGGGCGGAACTAAAGGGGTGGGCGTGTTAGACATAGAGAGCGTGTGTGTTTCTGTGTGAGAGACTTGTAGGACGGGGTAGAAAGACGAATTTAACCCTTGAAAGATCGAGGATGTCGCCTAGAGGGGGGGTGAATAGGCGCTTTAAAATAATTACAGTTGAGGCTTGAACAAATGCGGAATAAACCTAGCGGTTAATTTGTCAAGCACAAAACCTACAACAACTAGGCTCACCTATGTGCACCAACAACTTATGCTAAGCAAGAAAAACTACTTAGGTGATAGCAAGATATATGACAAGAAACAATATGGCTATCACAAAGTAAAGTGCATAAGTAAAGGGCTCGGGTAAGAGATAACCGAGGCATGCAGAGACGATGATGTATCCCGAAGTTCACACCCTTGCGGATGCTAATCTCCGTTTGGAGCGGTGTGGAGGCACAATGCTCCCCAAGAAGCCACTAGGGCCACCGTAATCTCCTCACGCCCTCGCACAATGCAAGATGCCGTGATTCCACTAAGGGACCCTTGAGGGCGGTCACCGAACCCGTACAAATGGCAACCCTTGGGGGCGTTCACCGAACCCGTACACTTTGGCAACCCTTGGGGGCGGTCACCGGTACCCGTCAAATTGCTCGGGGCGATCTCCACAACCTAATTGGAGACCCCGA
>NC_057804.1:36404210-36468582 GCF_018294505.1 Triticum aestivum | reverse complement strand
CACCCAAGAGTAATAAGCTTCTCAACTTGTAACTTCCACATATCACCGTGGAGAACTCAAACCGATGCACCAAATGCAATGGCAAGGGCACACGGAGTGCCCAAGTCCTTCTCTCTCAAATCCCACCGAAGCAACTAATGCTAGGGAGGAAAATGAGAGGAAGAACAAGAAGGAGAACACCAAGAACTCCAAGAACTAGATCCAAGGGGTTCCCCTCACATAGAGGAGAAAGTGATTGGTGGAAATGTGGATCTAGATCTCCTCTGTCTTTTCCCTCAAAAACTAGCAAGAATCCATGGAGGGATTGAGAGTTAGCAAGCTCGAAGAAGGTCAACAATGGGGGAAGAACACGAGCTCAAAGGATAAGGTTGAATGGGGAAGAAGACCCCCTTTTATAGAAGCTCCCGAATCCAACCGTTATGCTCACAGCCCGCACAGAGCGGTACTACCGCTCCAAGGAGCGGTACTACCGCTAGGGCGATAGTACCCCTTCGAAACACAACAGCGAGGAGGCAAAAAGGCCAAAAGAACCGTCGGAGCGGTAGTACCGCTCGTCCTCACGGTACTACCGCTCGACCTCACGGTACTACTGCAAATGATAGCGGTACTACTACTTGCAAACGGTACTAAAAAAAATACTTCTGTGCCTACTTCCGCTGAGCAAAACACAAGATTTTGGTCCGGAGCGGTACTACCGCTTAGGAGCCACGGTAGTACTGCTCTGGAGCGGTACTACCGCTCAGGATCCGCGGTAGTACCGCTCTGGAGCGGTAGTAAAAAATTACTTCCGCTCTAGTCGCGGTAGTACCGTTGCAGCCTTTACCAAAACAACCACAACTTTTGCAAACGGACTCCGAATTCAACGAAACCAAGTTTGTTGGAAAGCTAACGACATGGGCTAACACAATATTGATAGAAATATCAAGAATAAGCAAATGAGAAAAGTCCCATAAGAAAATGGTGAGAACCCTTCACCGGATAAGACCGGTAAAACCTCCAACACCGAAAACATCATAGAAGACGCATGCGAACTCCGTTTTCGCTGAACTCAAGCTTGTCATCAAGATGACCATAAGCTCTAAGACTCACAAATATAACCAAACAAGAACCAAGAAACATGATGCAAGGATGCAATGGTTTGAGCTCTCTACTAACGATCCGATCAAGCTACCAACTTGAGAGCCCCCCTTGATAGTACGGCAAACGATCCTATAACTCGGTCTCCCAACTACCACCACGAGACCGGTAAAATAGAAAACCTATAAAGGGAAAACCTTTGCCTTGCACATGGTCCACTTGAGCTAGATGAACACGATCTTGACTCCCTCAAGTTGGACCACCTTTCTTGATTGCGTTGGCTCGATGAAGACTAGATGATTGCTCCCCCATAGTCCACTATGGGTGAGCCACTCTTAGGGACATCTTCACAAGTCCATTGACACCACAATAGATGGCAAGATTCAAGCACTTGATCTCTTCGTGATGCTCCACTTGAACTTGCACACGGTAATCTTGATGACGATCACCACTTGATGTCATCCTTTCCATGGGTTGTATGATATCTTCCTCTTGACGCAAGCCCATGGATATGTACCTAACCCCACATACAACTCTCACATAGACCATGGGTTAGTACAAAACGTGCAACGAACAATGCTTACCATACCATGGGATCACTTGATCCCTCTCGGTACATCTTCTACGCTTTGTGAGTTGATCAACTTGATTCACTCTTGACTTAGTCTTGATCAACCTTGAATCTTTGCAACTCTCTTCATTTGGATGATGTCTTGAAGGTAAACATGAATGATCACACAAGCTTCTTCTTCAAGACATGCTTGCAATAAGCTCAACACTCATATGACCAATCTTTGGATAATTCCTTAATAGCACCTTGGTCATTACAAACTCTCATTGAAACCAACAAATGGACTCCAAGAAAAGCCTATGGGCAAACCCTTCAAGTATAACTCAAGGCAACCATTAGTCCATAGAGATTGTCATCAATTACCAAAACCACACACGGGGGCACCACATGTCCTTTCAATCTCCCCCATTTTGGTAATTGATGACAATCACTTTCAAGAGAGTTTATACAAGGAATTATGCATCACCATTCAATGCACCAACCAATAATGCATGCGTATGAGATGCAAATGCTAAGGAAATAAAAACCAAAGCTACTCCACAAAACTCTCTGAAACTTCTCCCCCATTGGCTTCGATTGCCAAAATGGGCGAAACTCTTAGAAGGCCAATATAAATTGTGGTCCTCCATAAATTTTGTATTTCTCAACAAGAGAGTGGAATGCAATACACATATCCAACTGCCAATACTTGGAGGAAGACAAACTATATTGATGCCCAAATATTGCAATAGAAAGATATGCCACAAAGACATAGCAAAGAGAGACACAAGCAATCAGAAGATACCAATTGAGGCAAGCAATCAACGGATATCAATTGAACCAACTAGACCAATGATCCTACATGCCACAAGAATAAAGATATTATGAAAAGCGCAAAGGAGTGTTCTAAAGAAACTAGAGAAGCTCCCCATGATTTGTGCACACATAAGAATTTTTGTATTTGAATACAAATTGCACAAAATAGGATCATAGCTCCCTCAAAATCAATAGAAACTCACATCCAGTGCAAGTGCGCATATAGGAAACAAAGCCTAGCGCTTGCAACAAGCACATGGTTGAGCAACATGTAAAAGAGGCAACTTAAGAATAGGCTCAACCAAAATGATGTGTGTGAGTCATGGCGAAGCACTAGAGAAGACTAAGATTAGGATGAGCATTAAGCATCAACATAGTCTTGAAAGAATGAGGCAAACGGTGCAAGGCCTATCATTCCCACACACAACTGGCAAATGGGTTCACAAGCTTACTAATAAGCAAAAGAGAACCTATGCTTGTGACAACCCTGGTGAAGATAGACGAGGGGAGGCTCATCAAGACGAGGGATACCAATTAAGATGGAAAAAACCTCGTAAAGATAAGCAAGAGGAAAATAATCTTCACCACACAAGAGTGCAACAAGATGCAACGATAGAGGACACACACTCAAGGCAAAAGCTTTCACGGAGCCACCAAAGAAATAACATAAGAAAGACAAGGTGTACGTGAAAGAAAAGATATCAACTAGAGATGTAATTTCTCTCAAGTGTATAAGGTTCTATGTAGACGATATATCTACAAAGAAGGATGTACACCCGAAATAGTTACAACACGAAGGAACAAGATATCCACAAGGAAGTCATAAATATACCAATAAGATATTTGCTTGAAAGCATAGTACTTGGCTAGATATGGTCTTATTGTATATAAATGAAGTCCAAACACACATCCATCAAAGGCATCACAACTAGCAACAAGAGATCATCGTTGGGATGCTTTGAGAAAGGAAACAAGTATCACAAGATATGAAATGAATATCATGCCAAGATGCAACCTACACAAGGTTGAATGCAAGAGGAGAAAGCATGAATAGATACTTGTTACCGAGATATCATTGGAAGGATGTAGTAGATACCAATTGAAGGTAGGTAGTAGTTCACTGATCATCCTAGCTTGACTCCAATATGCACATGGTCACAACACCTTCCTTGTGAGTGAGCCGAGCATCCAATGCATCTCCAAATGTTCCTAGAAGAACAACACAAACTAAACGGTACCCAAACTCATTGGGACCAAATAGTTAGAAAAACCAATACATAGGACAAACTCCACATAAATATGTGCATATAGATATGAAAATGAATTTCATACACATCTCATCCGATTTGAGACTTGGTGAAGATCCCCCTATATATTGAGTCAAAGAAAGAAAGCATGCCAAATAAAATACATGAAGTAAACATGCATGCTCAAGACATTCAAAACCCGAAACCTAAAGAGAAAGAAATGCCAAGTGAAAAGGATACCAAATGGAGAAATCATCACTTGGAAGATATCATTAAAGATACATCAAGGAATGAGATATCCATTGATACACACTAAACTAAAGATGTCAAACTCCCAAAGAGAGGATGGTTCCAAACAAACCAAGATCTCAACAAAGTTTCATGATGGCACAAAGTACCAAAAAGAAATGGCTTGCCTTCCACCAAAACACACTTGATAAGGATCACAAGAAGAGTGTTCTAAAGAAAATAGGATAGCTCCCCCACGAGTTGTGCATTATATAGGATTTGCATTTGAATACAAAATGCACAAGGTGGGATCACTACTTTCACTATATCTAGAAAACACTAGACAAGAACAAGAAATAAACAAGATCCACAAGTGGTAGGGAAGACACTGGGAGTTGACACAAACCTTGGCAAGAGAAAAGGCAAATAAAAACAAAAGCCAAAGTAAAGATGATCAACAAATTCTACCACACATAAGTGACTACCAATTGTCAAAAGACAAGAAGTATTTGGAAATAATTCCCGGTGGTAGATAACAAGGACATCCAACATCATCTTCACAACAAACACAAGCAAATTGCAACTTGTAGAGCTAACATGCCACCTAGGAACAAGATAATCTACAATATCATTTCTAGGTGACAATATCTCAAATGTACACATTTTCTAGGCTTGTAATATGCACTTAGCATATTACTCCCCCATAATGTGATACCAATAAGAACTTAACAAGAGGCAATAAGAGAAACAAATAAGAGATAATTAATGGACTATTTAGAATTTGAATTTCTCATGAGAGATATACCACCTAGCGACTAGATAATCTTGTAATATCAATACTAGATGGTATTCCTCATGTAGACACATTTATAGGATTGTGAGGTGCACAAAGCACATCACTCCCCCAAAATGGGATGTTCCATTAATCTCTCACACGAGCCAACTAGGATACAAACAAGAAGCATAAAGGCTCAACGCACAACACACACGTACATGGTGTGCAAACCAACACACACATACTTGATTGCTCAAGATAAGCAAGTTGGAATCACAACATATACAAACACATGCAAGGAACAAAACCAAAACATGCAAGGGGGCAAGTAACTTTCAATGTAAGCAATTTTAAGTACAAGTTACCGCAAGGAGGCACATTGGATATAAGATATAAACTTGATGATTCAATTGACTTGGCTTGAGACAATAAGAGTGATGAAGTCCCCTTAATTCTTCATAATGTAACCAGGTCTCCAATGCCCTCCAACAACACCTATTGATCAAGTTTGAGCTTGTTGGTCCCCAACCAAGTTGGGTCCTAAGAGGTTAGTCACAATAGGCTTGGCAACCCAAATGGTTCTTTTCTTGACACCACTTTGAGTACCAACAAACTTGGCAAACACATTGCCAACCTTATCCTTCCCAAGAGCACATATATCATCAATAATAATTGGGTTGGATAAGTTACCACTAGTGCATGAAGAAGCGAGGTGACCTTTCTCACGACATAAGTAGCAACGTCTACTCTTCATTTTCTTCTCACTTGATTTCTCAACAAGAGAGGCATTAACTTGAGTCTTTTTGGGAAGTGGCCTTTCTTCAACTTGAGGTTGAGCATGAGATTGAACTTGTGGCCTCTTCCCTTGTTGCTTGTTACCAATGGCATTCTTCTTCAATGGGCAATATCTAACATGATGCCCTTCAATTTTGCACTTGAAGCAAATAATCTTGGCCGAATTCTTGACTTGTTTTTGGCCCTTCTTCTTGTTGCTCTTGGACTTCTTCTTCTTCTTATTGGAGTTGAATCC
Source organism: Triticum aestivum (assembly GCF_018294505.1). Classification (NCBI taxonomy): domain Eukaryota; kingdom Viridiplantae; phylum Streptophyta; class Magnoliopsida; order Poales; family Poaceae; genus Triticum; species Triticum aestivum. Next base: position 36,462,859 of record NC_057804.1, on the reverse strand, counting down.
AAGTCCACCTTTGTCATTGGGGGATTTTTGCACACTCAAGATATTGTTGAGTGTGGGTTTCCCTTCATGACTCTTTTCCAAGTCTTTCTTCAAAGAAGTGACTTGGGCCTTGAGCTCTTTGATTTCCTCTACATGGTTAGTCTCAACACAAGTACTAGAGGAAGTATAAGCTTCATCGTTAGAGCAACAAGGCACGGAAAGCAATTCATCACAAGATGTACCAACATTGTGAGTAGATGAATTACAAGGACTAGCACATGGCAATATAGTATTTTGACTAGAAGTGGTGCTAGTATCAACATGAGGCTCACTAGATGTTACCTTAGCAATCATGGCCTCATGAGCTATCTTTAGCACATTATGGGATACTAGAAGATCGTCATGACAGCTTGAGAGCTTTTCATGGATTTCTTCCAATTTCCCATAATTGCTAGATAGCAACTCAAGTTGAGCCCGTAGCTCAACATTCTCCTTCAAAATGGATGCTTCACAAGTAATAGAATTAGTAGCACAAGCATCATCATTAACAACAAGAGGAGAAGGCAACTTGGCAAGCTCTTTTAAATAAGAAGCTTCAAGTTGAGCATGAGACTCGGTGAGTTTGATGAGCTCACCCTTGATGACCCTTGAGCCATTTTCGAGGTGCTCAAAATCCTCAAGGAGTATAGCATGAGCAACTTCAAGCTTAGCATTTTTAGTTTCAAAAACATTGGCCACCTCAAGAGCTCTATCAGTAGATTCCTTCACTCTAGACAATTCTAGAGCAAAAGTCTCCTCAAGAGATTCCTTGGTGGTTTGTTCAAGTTCAAGAGCTTGAGAGAGGTCCGCAATCTCATTAGCGTAATCACGCCCATGACCTTCCATTTTATCAATGGTGACCTCATGCTCCTCAAGACGAGATTCCAACTCATCAATATATTTCTTGCTCTCAATAGCAATGGACATAATTTCCATGAAGTTGGAACAAGCAATTTTATTTTTATGAAGAGCTTTAAAAACCATTTCCCCCTTAATTTTTAAGGAGGCAACATTATCATTCTCTTCATCATTATCCTCATCATCATTAGCATCAACATCATCATCAAGAGACATATTGGGGTACAAAGTAGGAGATACCTTTGATGCCTTAGCCATAAGGCAAAACGCAATAGATGATGATGTAGGATCCCTTGAGGCACCATTAAACACCACATCTTGTTCCATGGAGTGTTCGGTTTCCTCTACATTGTTAGCACAACAATTCGAGGAAATAGATGCATTTTTATCATGGCAACAAAACATAGCAAGCATATCATCATGATATTTAGTCAAGCAATTTCTACATGATATGCAAGGACTATCAACACAAACATGTGAAACATTTGGAGTGCTCGAAGTGTTAAAGCCCAAAGAAGGAGCATTGCAATAATATAGTGATGAAGGATCATCCACAATAAGCATACTATCATCATTGCAATGACCAACACTACTCACCATATCATTACCTTGTGGCAAACCACATGTAGGTGAAGTAGAAGAAGTTGAGAAGACTATATGACCGGAGGTGGAGGGAGAACAACCATCCCCACAAATCTTGGACACACCATATTTATCTTGAAGCTTTGTCCATAACTCATGAGCATCCCGGAACGGCATGAGTTGAAATATAACTACATTGCTCAAAGCATCGAAAAGCACATTAGAGGCTTGAGCATTGAGATAAGAGTTTTTCTCTAAATATAATCTTTGGGGATCCTTTGGAGGAGAAAAACCCATATCTACAATTCGCTCTAAATTTGGGTCCATGACCCTAAAGAGATTAAGCATGCCAATTACCCAAACATCAAAATTTGTGCCACCGAAACTAAGAGTGTCAGAGAATCCTAATCCTCTAGTCGACATCTTTACTCTCTAGGCGGTTAAGCCCAACAAAGAGAGACAAGGCTCTGATACCAATTGAAAGATCGAGGATGTCGCCTAGAGGGGGGGTGAATAGGCGCTTTAAAATAATTACGATTGAGGCTTGAACAAATGCGGAATAAACCTAGCAGTTAATTTGTCAAGCACAAAACCTACAACAACTAGGCTCACCTATGTGCACCAACAACTTATGCTAAGCAAGAAAAACTACTTAGGTGATAGCAAGATATATGACAAGAAACAATATGGCTATCACAAAGTAAAGTGCATAAGTAAAGGGCTCGGGTAAGAGATAACCGAGGCATGCAGAGACGATGATGTATCCCGAAGTTCACACCCTTGCGGATGCTAATCTCCGTTTGGAGCGGTGTGGAGGCACAATGCTCCCCAAGAAGCCACTAGGGCCACCGTAATCTCCTCACGCCCTCGCACAATGCAAGATGCCGTGATTCCACTAAGGGACCCTTGAGGGCGGTCACCGAACCCGTACAAATGGCAACCCTTGGGGGCGTTCACCGAACCCGTACACTTTGGCAACCCTTGGGGGCGGTCACCGGTACCCGTCAAATTGCTCGGGGCGATCTCCACAACCTAATTGGAGACCCCGATGCTTGTCCGGAGCTTTACACCACAATGATTGAGCTCCGAACACCACCAACCGTCTAGGGCGCCCAAGCACCCAAGAGGAACAAGCTCAAGGGTACCAACCACCCAAGAGTAATAAGCTTCTCAACTTGTAACTTCCACATATCACCGTGGAGAACTCAAACCGATGCACCAAATGCAATGGCAAGGGCACACGGAGTGCCCAAGTCCTTCTCTCTCAAATCCCACCGAAGCAACTAATGCTAGGGAGGAAAATGAGAGGAAGAACAAGAAGGAGAACACCAAGAACTCCAAGAACTAGATCCAAGGGGTTCCCCTCACATAGAGGAGAAAGTGATTGGTGGAAATGTGGATCTAGATCTCCTCTGTCTTTTCCCTCAAAAACTAGCAAGAATCCATGGAGGGATTGAGAGTTAGCAAGCTCGAAGAAGGTCAACAATGGGGGAAGAACACGAGCTCAAAGGATAAGGTTGAATGGGGAAGAAGACCCCCTTTTATAGAAGCTCCCGAATCCAACCGTTATGCTCACAGCCCGCACAGAGCGGTACTACCGCTACAAGGAGCGGTACTACCGCTAGGGCGATAGTACCCCTTCGAAACACAACAGCGAGGAGGCAAAAAGGCCAAAAGAACCGTCGGAGCGGTAGTACCGCTCGTCCTCACGGTACTACCGCTCGACCTCACGGTACTACCGCAAATGATAGCGGTACTACTACTTGCAAGCGGTACTAAAAAAATACTTCTGTGCCTACTTCCGCTGAGCAAAACACAAGATTTTGGTCCGGAGCGGTACTACCGCTTAGGAGCCACGGTAGTACTGCTCTGGAGCGGTACTACCGCTCAGGATCCGCGGTAGTACCGCTCTGGAGCGGTAGTAAAAAATTACTTCCGCTCTAGTCGCGGTAGTACCGCTGCAGCCTTTACCAAAACAACCACAACTTTTGCAAACGGACTCCGAATTCAACGAAACCAAGTTTGTTGGAAAGCTAACGACATGGGCTAACACAATATTGATAGAAATATCAAGAATAAGCAAATGAGAAAAGTCCCATAAGAAAATGGTGAGAACCCTTCACCGGATAAGACCGGTAAAACCTCCAACACCGAAAACATCATAGAAGACGCATGCGAACTCCGTTTTCGCTGAACTCAAGCTTGTCATCAAGATGACCATAAGCTCTAAGACTCACAAATATAACCAAACAAGAACCAAGAAACATGATGCAAGGATGCAATGGTTTGAGCTCTCTACTAACGATCCGATCAAGCTACCAACTTGAGAGCCCCCCTTGATAGTACGGCAAACGATCCTATAACTCGGTCTCCCAACTACCACCACGAGACCGGTAAAATAGAAAACCTATCAAGGGCAAACCTTTGCCTTGCACATGGTCCACTTGAGCTAGATGAACACGATCTTGACTCCCTCAAGTTGGAACACCTTTCTTGATTGCGTTGGCTCGATGAAGACTAGATGATTGCTCCCCCATAGTCCACTATGGGTGAGCCACTCTTAGGGACATCTTCACAAGTCCATTGACACCACAATAGATGGCAAGATTCAAGCACTTGATCTCTTCGTGATGCTCCACTTGAACTTGCACACGGTAATCTTGATGACGATCACCACTTGATGTCATCCTTTCCATGGGTTGTATGATATCTTCCTCTTGACGCAAGCCCATGGATATGTACCTAACCCCACATACAACTCTCACATAGACCATGGGTTAGTACAAAAAGTGCAACGAACAATGCTTACCATACCATGGGATCACTTGATCCCTCTCGGTACATCTTCTACGATTTGTGAGTTGATCAACTTGATTCACTCTTGACTTAGTCTTGATCAACCTTGAATCTTTGCAACTCTCTTCATTTGGATGATGTCTTGAAGGTAAACATGAATGATCACACAAGCTTCTTTTTCAAGACATGCTTGCAATAAGCTCAACACTCATATGACCAATCTTTGGATAATTCCTTAATAGCACCTTGGTCATTACAAACTCTCATTGAAACCAACAAATGGACTCCAAGAAAAGCCTATGGGCAAACCCTTCAAGTATAACTCAAGGCAACCATTAGTCCATAGAGATTGTCATCAATTACCAAAACCACACACGGGGGCACCACATGTCCTTTCAATCTCCCCCATTTTGGTAATTGATGACAATCGCTTTCAAGAGAGTTTATACAAGGAATTATGCATCACCATTCAATGCACCAACCTATTCTGGCATGAAGAGGGGGGATGCCGGCAGGTGGAATTCTGGTTGGAAAAGGAGAAAACGTTGGAAACCTATTCTGCACAACTCCAAAAGACCTGAGACTCCACGAAACAACTTTTTAGATTTAATAAGAATTTTCGGACAAAAGAAATAGGCCAGGGGGCCCACACCCTGTCTAGGAGACAAGGGCCTCCCCCAGGGCGCGGCCCCCTATCTCCTGGGCCCCCTAGTGGGCTTCTGGCGTCCATCTTCTGCTATATGAAGGGTTTTCCCCTGGAAAAAAACGTGGGCAAGCTTACGGGACAAAACTCTGCCGCCACGAGGCGGAACCTTGGCGGAATCAATCTAGGGCTCTGGCGGAGCTGTTCTGTCGGGGACACTTCCCTCCGGGAGGGGGAAATCATCACCAACGTCATTACCAACGATCCTCTCATTGGGAGGGGGTCAATCTCCATCAACATCTTCACCAGCACCATCTCATCTCAAAACTCTAGTTCATCTCTTGTATCCAATCTTGTATCAAAACCACAAATAGTTACCTGTGGGTTGCTAGTAGTGTTGATTACTCCTTGTAGTTGATGCTATTTGGTTTACTTGGTGGAAGATCATATGTTCAGATCCTTCATGCATATTATTACCCCTCTGATTATGAACATGAATATGCTTTGTGAGTGGTTACGTTTGTTCCTGAGGACATGGGTGAAGTCTTGCTATTAGTAGTCATGTGAATTCGGTATTCGTTCGATATTTTGATGAGATGTATGTTGTCTCTCCTCTAGTGGTGTTATGTGAACGTCGACTACATGACATTTCACCATTATTTGGGCCTAGAGGAAGGCATAGGGAATTAATAAGTAGATGATGGGTTGCTAGAGTGACAGAAGCTTAAACCCTAGTTTATGTGTTGCTTCATTAGGGGTTGATATGGACCCATATGTTTAATGTTGTGGTTAGGTTTACCCTAATACTCCTTTTTGTAGTTGAGGATGCTTGCAATAGGGGTTAATCATAAGTGGGATCCTTTTCCATGTTAGAGCAGTACCCGAGTGCCGGTCCACCCACATATCAAATTATCAAAGTACCGAACGCGAATCTTATGAACGTGATGAAAACTAGCTTGACGATAATTCCCAATGTGTCCTCAGGAGCTCCTTCTTCATTATTAGAATTTGTCCAGGCTTATCCTTTGCTACATAAAGGATTGGGCCACCTTGCTGCACTTTATTTACTTTATTTACTTTTTGCTCGTTACTATTTATCTTATCACAAAACTATCGATCACCTACTATTTCAGTGCTTGCAGAGAAAACCTTACTGAAAACCGCTTATCATTTCCTTCTGCTCCTCGTTGGGTTCGACACTCTTACTTGTCGAAAGGACTACGATAGATCCCCTATACTTGTGGGTCATCAAGACTCTTTTCTGGTGCCGTTGTTGGGGAGCGTAGCGCTCTTGGTGAGTGGAACTTGGTAAGGAAACATTTATATAGTATGCTGAAATTTTCTGTTACATCTCACTATGGAAACTAATCCTTTGAGGGGCTTGTTTGGGGTATCTTCAACCCAACCATAAGATCAAAGAGATGCTCCTCAACCTACTGAACCTTATGAAAATATTCACTTTGAGATTCCTTCGGGTATGATAGAAAAACTGCTAGCTAATCCTTTTGCAGGAGACGGAACATTGCATCTCGACTTACACCTTATCTTTGTGGATGAAGTTTGTGGATTATTTAAGCTTGTAGGTATTCCTGATGATGTTGTCAAAAGGAAGGTCTTCCCTTTATCTTTGAAGGGAGATGCAATAACATGGTATAGGCTATGTGATGATACGAGATCTTGGAATTATAAGCGATTAAAGTTGGAATTTCACCAGAAGTTCTATCCTATGCATCTTGTTCATAGTGATCGTAAATACATATATAATTTCTAGCCTCGCGGAGGAGAAAGCATCGCTCAAGCTTGGGGGAGGCTTAGCTTAAGTCAATGTTGTATTCATGCCCCAATCATGAGCTCTCTCGGGAAATGATTATTCAGAATTTTTATGCTCGGCTTTCTCTTGATAATCGCAACTTGCTCGATACTTCCTGTGCGGGTTCCTATATGCTGAAGACTATTGATTTCAAATGGGTCTTATTGGAAAGAATTAAATGCAACTCTGAAGATTGGGGTTCCGACGATGGTAAGGAGTCAGGTATGACACCTAAGTTTAATTGTGTTAAATCTTTTATGGATACCGATGCTTTCTGTGGAATTAGCTCTAAGTATCGACTTGACTCTGAGATAGTAGCTACTTTTTGTGAAACTTTTGCTACTCACGTTGATCTCCCTAAAGAGAAGTGGTTTAAATATAATCCTCCTGTTGAAGTGAAAGTAGTTGCACCTATTACAGTCAAAGAGAAGACTATTGCATATAGTGATCCTATTATTCCTAGTGCTTATGTTGAAAAACCTCCTTTTCCTGTTAGGATAAAAGATCATGTTAAACCTTCGACTGTTGTTCATAAGAGTAATACCAGGACATATACACCTTCTGAGCAAATTAATGTTGAACCTGGCATTGCCATGATTAAAGATCTTTTGGATGAGGATTTAGATGGGCATGTTATCTCTTTCTTGGGTGAAACTGCTAATATTGCTAGACCCGACACTGAGACAGGTAGACATGTTGTAGGCACGCCTGTTATTTCTGTTAAAATAGGAGATCATTGTTATCATGGTTTATGTGATATGGGTACTAGTGCTAATGTGATACCTTATGATCTTTATAAATAAATTATGCACGATATTGCACCTGTTGAATTAGAAGACATTGATGTTACTATTAAGCTTGCCAATAGGGACACCATTAAACCTATTGGGATTGTTAGAGATGTTGAAGTCTTGTGTGGGAAGATTAAATACCCTGGTGATTTTCTTGTTCTTGGTTCCTCACAAGATGATTTTTGCCCCATTATTTTTGGTAGACCCTTCTTGAATACTGCTAGTGCTAAGATTGATTGTAAGAGGAAGGTTGTCACTGTTGGCATAGACGGTACATCTCATGAGTTTAATTTTGCCAAGTTTAGCAGACAACGTCATGAAAAGGAACCATCTAGTAAGGATGAAATTATTGGTCTTGCTTCCATTGCTGTTCCTCCAACTGATCCGTTAGAACAATATTTGCTAGACCATGAAAATGATATGTTTATGAAGGAAAGGGAAGAAATAGATGAAGTGTTCCTCAAACAAGAACCTATGCTAAAACACAATATTCCCATTGAAATTCTTGGGGATCCCCCTCCACCCAAGGGTGATCCCGTGTTTGAACTCAAACCATTACCTAATAATCTTGAGTATGCTTATCTTGATGAAAAAGAAATACATCCTGTTATTATTAGTGTTAACCTTTTAGAGAAAGAAGAAGAAAGATTATTGAAAACTCTGAAGAAGCACCGAGCTGCTATTGGATATACCCTGGATGATCTTAAGGGCATTAGTCCCACATTATGTCAACACAAAATTTCAGTGGAGAAAGATGCCAAACCAGTTAGAGATCCTCAAAGACGATTAAATCCCAAAATAAAGGAAGTGGTAAGAAAGGAGATACTGAAACTCCTTGAGGCAGGTATTATTTATCCTGTTTCTGATAGTGAATGGGTAAGCCTTGTCCATTGTGTCCCTAAAAAGGGAGGTATTACCGTTGTTCCTAATGATAAAGATGAATTGATCCCGCAAAGAATTATTACAGGCTATAGGATGGTAATTGATTTCCGTAAGTGAAATAAAGCTACTAAGAAAGATCATTACCCTTTACCTTTTATTGATCAAATGCTAGAAAGGCTATCCAAACACACACATTTTTGCTTTCTAGATGGTTATTCTGGCTTCTCTCAGATACCTGTATCAGCGGGGGATCAATCTAAAACTACTTTTACTTTCCCTTTTGGTACTTTTGCTTATAGACGTATGCCTTTTGGTTTATGTAATGCACCTGCTACCTTTCAAAGATGCATGATGGCTATATTTTCTGATTTTTGTGAAAAGATTTGTGAGGTATACATGGATGACTTCTCCGTCTATGGATCCTCTTTTGATGATTGTTTGAGCAACCTTGGTCGAGTTTTGCAGAGATGCGAAGACACTAGTCTCGTCCTGAATTGGTAAAAGTGTCACTTTATGGTTAATGAAGGCATTGTCTTGGGCACAAGATCTCTGAGAGAGGTATTGAAGTTGATAAAGCCAAAGTTGATGCTATTGAAAAGATGCCATGTCCCAAGGATATAAAAGGTATAAGAAGTTTCCTTGGTCATGTCAGTTTTTATAGGAGGTTCATTAAGGACTTTTCTAAAATCTCTAGGCCTCTGACTAACTTATTGCAAAAAGATATTCCTTTTGTCTTTGATGATGATTGTGTAGAAGCATTTGAAACACTTAAGAAAGCTTTGATCACTGCACCTATTGTTCAGCCACCTGATTGGAATTTACCTTTTGAAATTATGTGCGATGCTAGTGATTATGCTATAGGGGCTGTTTTAGGGCAAAGAGTCGATAAGAAATTGAATGTTATCCATTATGCTAGCAAGACTCTTGATACTGCCCAGAGAAATTATGCTACCACTGAAAAAGAATTCTTAGTAGTTGTGTTTGCATGTGATAAGTTTAGACCTTATATTGTTGATTCCAAAGTTACTATTCACACTGATCATGCTGCTATTAAATACCTTATGGAGAAGAAAGATGCTAGGCCTAGACTCATTAGATGGGTTCTCTTGCTCCAAGAATTTGACTTGCATATTGTTGATAGAAAAGAAGCTGAGAACCCCGTTGCAGAAAACTTATCTAGGATAGAAAATGTTCTTGATGACCCACTGCCTATTAATGATAGCTTTCCTGATGAACAATTAGCGGTCGTCAATGCTTCTCGTACTACTCCTTGGTATGCTAACTATGCTAATTACATTGTTGCTAAATATATACCGCCTAGTTTCACATACCAGCAAAAGAAAAAGTTCTTTTATGATTTAAGACATTACTTCTGGGATGATCCACACCTTTATAAAGAAGGAGTAGATGGTATTATTAGATGTTGTGTGCCTGAGCATGAACAGGAACAAATCCTACGCAAGTGTCACTATGAATCCTATGGAGGACACCACGCTGGAGATAGAACTGCACACAAGGTACTACAATCTGGTTTTTATTGGCCTACTCTTTTCAAAGATGCTCGTAAGTTTGTCGTATCTTGTGATGAATGTCAAAGAATAGGTAACATCAGTAGACGTCAAGAAATGCCTATGAATTATTCTCTTGTGATTGAACCATTTGATGTTTGGGGCTTTGATTATATGGGACCTTTTCCTGCCTCCAATGGTTATACACATATTTTAGTTGTTGTTGATTACGTTACTAAGTGGGTAGAAGCTATTCCAACTAGTAGTGCTGATCATAAAACTTCTATTAAAATGCTTAAAGAAGTTATTTTTCCGAGGTTTGGAGTCCCTAGATATCTTATGACTGATGGTGGTTCACACTTTATTCATGGTGCTTTCCGTAAGATGCTTGCTAAGTATGATGTCAATCATAGAATTGCATCTCCTTATCACCCGCAGTCTAGTGGTCAAGTAGAGTTTAGCAATAGAGAGCTCAAATTAATTTTGCAAAAGACTGTGAATAGGTCTAGAAAGAATTGGTCCAAAAAACTTGATGATGCATTATGGGCCTATAGAACTGCATACAAAAATCCTATGGGTATGTCTCCATATAAGATGGTTTATGGAAAAGCATGTCATTTACCTCTTGAACTTGAACATAAAGCATATTGGGCTATTAAAGAGCTTAATTATGACTTCAAACTTGCCGGTGAGAAAAGGTTATTTGATATTAGCTCACTTGATGAATGGAGAACCCAAGCATATGAGAATGCTAAGCTTTCCAAAGAAAAAGTCAAACGCTGGCATGACAAGAGAATACAAAAGCATGAGTTTAACGTCGGAGATTATGTGTTATTGTTCAACTCTCGTTTAAGATTTTTTGCAGGAAAACTTCTCTTAAAATGGGAAGGTCCCTACATTATCGAGGAGTTCTATCGTTCTGGTGCTATAAAAATCAACAACTTTGAAGGCACAAATCCTAGGGTGGTAAACGGTCAAAGAATTAAACATTATATTTCAGGTAATCCTATCAATGTTGAAACTGATATTATTGAAACCATAACCCCTGAGGAATACATAAGAGACACTTTCCAGAACGTTCCAGACTCCGAAAAGGCATATGTACGTGGTACGGTAAGTAAACCAACTCCAAAACAACTCTAATGGCAATTTTCATCAGTTTTGGATTATTTAAGGATTTTAGGAAGAAAGAAGTAGTCCGAAAGGGACATGAGGCTCCCACGAGAGAGGAGGGCGCCCCCCTGTAGGGCGCGCCCCATGTCTCGTGGGCACCTCATGTGCCCCCCGGACTTCGTTTTCTTGTATGTTACGTATTTTGGTCGGTAAAAATTCATTATATATACTCCCGAAGGTTTTGACCACTGTATCACACAAATATCCTCTGTTTTTGTTTCGAGCTGTTTCTGTTTCAGATCTAGAGCATCATGTCGTCTTCAAGCGCTCCCAAGGACAAGTTTTTCGAGAGGGTTATCAACCCCTATCTTGTGGAGGTGCTGCATCACCCTCAAACCATTGAGATGCGTGAGGGGGTGTTGCACATCCGCGATGTGGAAGGACCAAGGCGTACCGGGAGCGTGGAGACAAAGCTCGAAGCCATGGAACAAGAAGTTTTCAAGTGTCAAGGGATGGTGGAGCGTGGAATCAACACCAACCAGATGATGATCACGGAGTTCACCAACAACCACAAGCTGGATGCCAAAGTCATTAGGGAGACCATCTTCAAGCTTCAAGAGAAAATCGAGCACCTCCAAGCCCAAATTTATGACCTGCAAAACCAGAACTGTGAGTATGAATATAGATTCAAGCGAATGAGTTTGGCTGCAGATTTAAGGATCCCGGAGACTCGATCATCCTTTTATGATGGAGAGAATATGCCTTGGAAGATGGACGACAAGCCTACTTCATCAATAACTCCTACTTCACCACCTCCAAAGAAGTAATCACATGGGTATGGGCACTCCCCTTGGCAACTGCCAAGCTTGGGGGAGGTGCCCTGGTATCGTATCACCATCACACTCCTATCTTTACCGCTTTATTTAGTTTGATCCTTTTAGTAGTATCTTGATCTATTAGTTCGAAGTTTTGATATCAAGTAGTTTTGAGTTTTTCGTTGTGATCTCTTTATGTAGTCGATTCTGTGTGCTATCTATAATAAAGATTAGTGTTGAGTCAAGGGCTTTGCTATGTTGCTATGATCTTGAGAAAGTAGAAAGAACAAAAGAGTTCATATTGATCTTATGGATAGTGATAACTTCACACATAGAAAGTATGAGGCATACAAATTGTTGAGAGTTGATGAACGTAGCCTTGGTCATCGTTGCAATTGATAGGAAGTGATAAGGAAAGAGGGGTTCACATATAAATATATTATCTTGGACATCTTTTATGATTGTGAAGCACTCATTAAGTATGACATGCTAAAAGAGTTGATGTTGGACAAGGAAGACAATGTAATGGTTTATGTTTTCCGACATCTCAGTTAAAGTATATTGTCATTGACCTTCCAAACATGTTGAGCTTGCCTTTCCCCCTCATGCTAGCCAAAATTCCTAGCACTAAGTAGAGATACTACTTGTGCTTCCAAATATCCTTAAACCCAGTTTTGCCATGAGAGTCCACCATACCTATGGATTGGGTAAGATCCTTCAAGTAAGTTGTCATCGGTGCAAGCAATAAAAATTGCTCTCTAAATATGTATGACTTATTAGTGCAGAGAAAATAAACTTTGTATGAACTTGTTATGGAAGTAATAAAAGCGACGAACTACATAATAAAGGTCCACATACAAGGGGCAATATAAAGTGACGTCCTTTTGCATTAAGATTTCATGCATCAACCCTAAACGCATATGACAACCTCTGCTTCCCTCTGTGAAGGGCCTATCTTTTACTTTTTGTTTTACTTTATTGCTGAAGTCAAGGTGATACTCACCTTTCCCTTTTTATTTTTTATCCTTTGGCAAGCTCCTTGTGCTTGAAAGATCATGATACATATATCCAATTGGATGTAAGTTGGCATGGGCTATTATTGTTGACATCACCTAAAGGTGAATATGTTGGGCGGCAACACAATAAGCCCCTATCTTTCTCAGTGTCCGGCTGAAACTTTATAACCACAAGTATTGCGTGAGTGTTAACAATTATAGGGGACTACAAGATGGTTGAGTATGTGAGCTTGCTAAAATGCTCTATTATTGACTCTTTCTGATGTTACGATAAATTGCAATTGCTTCAATGGCTAACATTATAGTTTGTTAGTTCCCAATGAAGTTTTTGAACCATACTTGACATTGTGAATTGCTTATTACTTGAACATAGGAAATCATATGACAAAATCCATATATGTTGTTGTTATTAGAATGATCATGATGCCCTCATGTCCGTATTTTATTTTTATCGACACCTCTATCTCTAAACATGTGGACATATTTTTCGATTTTGGCTTCCGCTTGAGGACAAGCGAGGTCTAAGCTTGGGGGAGTTGATACGTCCATTTTGCATCATGCTTTTATATCAATATTTATTGCATTATGGGCTGTTATTACACATTATATCTCAATACTTATGGCTATTCTCTCTTATTTTACAAGGTCTACCATGAAGAGGGGGGGTGCCGGAAGCTGGAATTCTGGCTGGAAAGGGAGCAAACGTTGGAAACCTATTCTACACAACTCCAAAAGACCTGAGACTCCACGAAACAACTTTTTAGATTTAATAAGAATTTTTGGACAAAAGAAATAGGCCAGGGGGGCCACACCCTGTCCAGGAGACAGGGGGGCGCCCCCCCCCCCCCCGGGTGCGGCCCCCTATCTCCTGGGCCCCCTGGTGGGCTTCTGGCATCCATCTTCTGCTATATGAAGGGTTTTCTCCTGGAAAAAAACGTGAGCAAGCTTACGGGACGAAACTCCACCGCCATGAGGCGGAACCTTGGCAGAATCAATCTAGGGCTTTGGCGGAGCTGTTCTGCCGGGGACACTTCCCTCCGGGAGGGGGAAATCATCACCAACGATCCTCCCATCGGGAGGGGGCAATCTCCATCAACATCTTCACTAGCACCATCTCATCTCAAAACCCTAGTTCATCTCTTGTATCCAATCTTGTATCAAAACCACAAATTGGTACCTGTGGGTTGCTAGTAATGTTGATTACTCCTTGTAGTTGATGCTATTTGGTTTACTTGGTGGAAGATCATATGTTCAGATCCTTCATGCATATTATCACCCCTCTGATTATGAACATGAATATGCTTTGTGAGTAGTTACATTTGTTCCTGAGGACATGGGTGAAGTCTTGCTATTAGTAGTCATGTGAATTTGGTATTCGTTCGATATTTTGATGAGATGTATGTTGTCTCTCCTCTAGTGGTGTTATGTGAATGTCGACTACATGACACTTCACCATTATTTGGGCCTAGAGGAAGGCATATGTAAGTAATAAGTAGATGATGGGTTGCTAGAGTGATAGAAGCTTAAAGCCTAGTTTATGTGTTGCTTTGTTAGGGGTCGATATGGACCCATATGTTTAATGTTGTGGTTAGGTTTACCTTAATACTCCTTTTTGTAGTTGCGGATGCTTGCAATAGGGGTTAATCATAAGTGGGATTCTTTTCCATGTTAGGGCAGTACCCGAGTGCCGGTCCACCCACATATCAAATTATCAAAGTACCGAACGTGAATCTTATGAACGTGATGAAAATTAGCTTGACGATAATTCCCAATGTGTCCTCGGAAGCTCCTTCTTCATTATTAGAATTTGTCCAGGCTTATCCTTTCCTACATAAAGGATTGGTCCACCTTGCTGCACTTTATTTACTTTATTTACTTTTTTCTCGTTACTATTTATCTTATCATAAAACTATCGGTCACCTTCTATTTCAATGCTTGTAGAGAAAACCTTACTGAAAACCACTTATCATTTCCTGCTGCTCCTCGTTGGGTTCGACACTCTTACTTATTGAAAGGAATACTATAGATACCCTATACTTGTGGGTCATCATGCGTGTGTGATTCCTATGCCCACAGGGAAATGAGATATGTATGCGTGTGAGAGAGATTGCACAATTCATTCACGTATCACTATCTAGCGATCATGGATGTGCATCGCTTGAACATAAGTCAATATCTACTTCGTATGGTGGCCAAAGGTACAATATCGATTCAACACTGTAAAGATTGGACACTCACATATCACATTTTTTTTCTATTTAAATAAACCTTTTCAGTTGTGCATGCCAAAGTTACAGTGATGTTTCTTCAAACAACCAATGTAGCTATCATGCACATGCACCATTGTTACTCTTGCATTCAAATTCATTAGTCTTGGATGATTTAAGTTTCTATTTTGAAGTAATATATGTAATATTCATATATGAATCCAACGGGTATGCAATTTATGAAATGGAGGCTATGTAATCATATGAGCTAACACTTTTAAGTAGCTAACTACAATATCCATTTCTTTTTGTGCGCCTCTACACTAACACGTCAATGCATTATGTTTAAAATAAATAACCAATGGCACTAAATTATCTATTTACACGAGAAATACATAGACTAAGCGTTTGATCCCTTTTTTGAGAACGCGCCACTACACCCGTACGATTGGCCGCGCCCGTGTGAACGTCCAAGTTATTGGTGCATCATCCCGAGTTATTGTCTTTTTTTCTAGGGTGGACTTCACACCAGTTATTAACTGCTGACGCGTGCCCTGTGTACATAGTCTAGCATGACCTTCCCGCTAGCATGGTCCAAAATTAGTTGAAACTAGATACGAACGATCCCGCGGGCGGCAAAATCTCCCGCCTCCTTCTAAAATTTCCACCACCTTAGTCTTTAGCATGCGAAATCCCCCTTTTGTCCTTGGTGCACGGAGACCAATAGTTACAATATCGCCCTCATCTACATGATAGGTCGGGGCTGCTTTGGTAACTTCCGGTTCCCCCGACTACACGGCACCCCCATTTCCTCTCCCCCTCCCGTAAAAACGACTAACTCCACAGCACCAGAGCATCTTACATCACGTCGTCCGTACTTCATCGCCCTTTCTCCCCTCCCCTCTCGAAACCCTAGACTGCTCATCCACCGGCGTACCATTGCCCATTCACTGCCAGCGGCATCCACCTCGCCGGATCTGCTTCTGCAGCCACATCTACCCCTCCCACCTCCCCTAGAAACAAGTAGACTGCTCATCCACCACTGTACCACAGCCCATTCAGTGTCGGCCTTGTCCACGACGCCGGATCTGCTTCACCGGTACTCTCGTCAACCGCCACACATCTGCAGCGGCTCATTCGTACTCCCCACCGGAGACGCTTCGTCCACACCCCCCGAAGCCGCCCCACCGACGCCCCCGTCGACGGCCTCTGATCCTCTTCGCCGACAGCTTCCTCAACCCTACCGGAGCCGCTTCACTGACACCTTCCTCAACCCTACAGGAGCCGCTTCACCGACACCATCGTCAACCCTACCGGAGTAGCTTCGCCTATACCATTCTCAACCCTACCGGGGCCGCTCTGCCAACTCACAAGTCCACGGCCTCAGATCCGCTTCCTCGCACCCTCACCCAACCTATCGGAGCAGCTTCTGATGCCCCGTCCACGGCCGCAAATCTGCATCGTCGACACCACCCTTAACCCAACCACCGGAGCAGCTTCTGACGCCCCGTCCACGGCCGCAGATCTGCATCATTGACACTATCCTTAACCCAACCACCGGAGCAGCTTCTGACGCCCCTTCCACGGCCGCAGATCCGCGTCATCGACACCATCCTTAACCCAACCACCGGAGCAACTTCACCTACGCCCTCGTCCACGGCCACAGATCCGCTTCGCCCACACCGTAGTCCACCCTACCAGTGCCGCTCCACAAACACCCTACTCAACGTTTCTAGATCTCCTTACCGGACCCCGACAGTCAGCGCAGCGTCATCACCCTCGACGTTTCTAACCTGATTCCCACCATCTGGAGAGATGCCAAGCACCCGCCACAGCCTAGGTACTTGTCACCTTTAAACCCGTCCAGCATCACCTGCCCGATGCACTTCAAATATACTAACCGGTCGTTGTTACCTGTTATGCAGCTGGCAAAAACTACAAGGACGATGTTTCTTCTGGATCTAACAGCTTGGCCAACCAAGATCCTGGACTGAGGCATTGATATGATCTTGTAAGCGCGTCTCTCCCTCTCTCTCTTGTATTGTTCTGTGCCTGCCAGCGTGCTTTGCTAGGATTTTCGACCAGTAATCCCTTTGTGCACACAATGATTTGTACTACTGGCTGCTAAATTAGATATGTAGATGTCATACATGATACTACCTCGTACCTCTATTCCTAAATATAAGTCTTTTAGAGATTCCACTATAGGCTACATACAGAGCAAAATGAGTGAATCTACACTCGAAAATGCATCTATATACATCTGTATGTGGTCCATACTAGAATCTCTACAAAGACATATATTTAGGAACAAGGGCAGTACATTACACAAAATCGTAGGTGGCATGTAGGAATTCTAGTGCACTACATTAAGCTCCCTTAGAGTGCCTGCTAGTCCAGCATACAGAGTCATGGCTAGTTTATGGTACGCACACAATCGTTAATTGGTGGTTTAAATATGCGCAAGGGATATGCAATCTAGTATCATGTAGAGATGTCTGAAATTAGCCGTGTCAACTTGCAGATAGGGTTACACAATGAAAAAGTACAAGATGTATGTGGCAATTTATGGAACATCGCAAAAAAAGGAGAGCCAGCGGTGAGCCTATACATTGTGCTATGGTAAGTCACTCCTCCACTGCAATCATCGTGACATGTTATTTGTATGCCAGTTCTATTAGCCAAGTTTCTTAGGGACAGTTATTACGAGTTATCCTAAAAAAATAAGCACCTGTGAATATAAGCTCCATGTAATACGCCAACCAGTTCTTTTCATTGTGTTTTCAGCTTATCTTTGGTATGATCAGTGGAAAGTCTAGATTGCATTATATATTTCTCATTTTGCTGCCATATGGAAATTAATTTGACTTCCAAACATCACAAATTGAACCCAGTGCAGTAATTAATATGATAGGAAAACAGACCATCACTATTTGCTCAAAATGCAAATACAAAGATACCATCTACTTGGCACAATCTACTTTGGTCAATGTTTTCCATAGAGATCCCATTGTCTAATTTAAACGAAGAATGAATGACCCACATTTAAATGAAGAACAATTATTTATTGAAATTCGATGGTCCAAGTGGCTGGTTATTATCATATAGCAGCACCACCTGAAAGCATCATATAGCAGCAGCAGCTCATAGCAACTCATCATACAACAACAAAAGTCTGCAATTCATCATATACCAGCAGCAGCTCATAGCAATTCATCATATAGCAGCAGCAGGAGTAGCTCATAGCAATCTATTATATAATTAAGACAAGAGTCAAACAAGCCATCACGTTGATCCACACAAACTAAATTATCTTGACCATTAATTTTATATATTAAAGGCTCAGATTTAAAGATGCATACGTTACATACAAATATTGTTACGTAAGAATAATTGAACATGTCACGTACAACTAGCCATACTTTCGGACCAAAGCCAAACGTGATGGACATGGGCACTAATTGGAGCGGTACAGATTTGATAGAATAAAAAAGGTAACTTGGAAGGAGCAAGTCGGCAATTAAACGGCTGAAGCGGTTCAGCGTACATGCATAGAATACTGAAATCTATTATGACTTGGACACGATGGATGGATAGAACATGCATGGACACCTAGGCTTCTAACTTTTTTTTACTGGACCCAGGCTTCCAACTTCTGAAAGCAACACGGGAAGAGCCGTGACTACTTCAATAGGTCATGCTTCACGCGATCCTGCCGGTGCATCGTCGCTGATGCTGCTGACACGCAGGCAGCAGTCTACTACTTAGAACAGGGAAGAACAATTAGACATATATGGGTTTCACCAAAGCATCACCTATTTAGCTATCTGCAAGATATATATGAATATGGTCATAGCACGGGCAGTGTGACCTACGAGCCTGCAACAGCGGCTGAGCCGTGTCGTGGGACAGGACGGCAACAACGTGGCCGTGTGGTTGGTGACTTATGGTTGTGGCGGCACGATCGAGTCGAGTACGCGTGTGATCATGATCTGGGGCTTCAGCTGAGCATAACACAAGCATGTATGTACACATGCATCTGAACATGAACAGGTGCATTGATTGATCTCTCCGTTGCATATGCATGTACACTAATAGCTTCTTTATTATTCAAGAAAAAAGATTCTTCACGGTACCAGCTATTACATGGGATTGTACAAGCTAGGCTAATCTATGCATGCGTTTGTGGAGGTATATGCATTTGTTTAAATTTTCTAGATGAGATATATGATGCATGCGTGTGAAATCACTTTTCTGTGAAGTAACTATACATATTTCATACATAGACGTCCAATCTTTTTTATAAAATCAATTTGATTAAGAATCAATGGTGATATAGTGTTTGGATATAATTTTATATATTAAATTATCTACAAAATAAATTTCCTAATGCTTCGCTTTGTGTGTCATTTTGTAGCATATTAGTTTTTCTCGGTACAACACACATTGTAAATCTTATATATTGTTCGCCAAATAAATGACATGCTTTTTGGAGATGTTCTAGCATATTAATTATCGATTCAAGTTCTCGCGTATTACATGCCACTTAAACAATAGTATTCTCTTGCTGGACTGGAAGAAAATATGTATAATATGTTTATGGATCAAGAGCAGACATCTCTAATTACAGGAGGGTAACCCAGTTTGTGAAGTAAAATCACAACACATGGATTAAAAGTCTTCATGAAGTAGAACTTACTTCAGATTTATACAAGGATAATTTCCTTAAAATTTTCCCAAAATTCATTCTTAATATTTGCTTTGGATAAGACTATTATTTGGCTAGCAACAAAGTAGCGGTTTCATTAGCTTTATTGCCAGTCAACAACAAAGTAGCGGTGCATTTTAAAAGAGTAGAAAAGTATATACATGTACAGAAACAATGTACAAGGCAAGCATGCTATGATGTATGAATTATGGAAGCATGACCGTGTTTTGGCTACAACACTATGAAAATCATGACGTACAAGGCAAGTTGTGAGGAGGTTGAGTAAGAGATAATAATATTATTTGTTTCTAATAAATATGTAGTGAAATTATGTTCTCTTAGAATGGCAAGGAACATAGGACATTAGATTAAGATGGACATGTGTGTAAGTATATAAAATCCATGTTACACAGAAGAAATAACAAATGCAAACAATACCAATTATGAGCATATAAGATGACAAATGAGTAAGTACACCGCTTTTGTAAAGTGCCTTAAAATTAATGGATGGAAAGGTACACCATGGATGTAGAGTGGAAGAGATAATGTCCTGAACATATCTGTAGTTTTGCATTGCAGGCACATATATGACTACCATTTATGTTTTGTTGTGGCATAAAACTATCCTCGAATACAATCCAATGCATCAGAATGGAAAGGTCTTTGTAAAAAAGTACACAATCATATTTTTTTCAACACATACATTTCCGGTACTATATCATTTTATGTCTATTATATTTATATCACATTAATATATCTGTGAATTAAACCAAATTATAGTTGATAACATGGCAAAATAAGAACATAATATGAAATATATTACATAGTAAATCTAGCCGCTCAATTGCGCGGGAGACCCAGCTAGTTCATCATATAGCAGCAGCAGGAGCAGCTCATAGCAATTCATCATATAACAGCAGCAGGAGCAGCTTGTAGCAACTCATCATATAGCAGCAGCAGCAGCAGCTCATAGCAATTCATCATATAGCAGCAGCAGCAGCAGCTCATAGCAACTCATCATACAGCAGCAGCAGCTCATAACAATTCATCATATAGCGGCAGCAGGAGCAGCTCATAGCAATGCATCATATAGCAGCAGAAGAAGCAGCTCATAGCAATTCATTGTATAGTGGATCAGAATGAAAATTTGGCAAAAAATCAGAGGAGATCCTCACCTTGTTGGATGAGCTCATCCTTCAACAGCACCTCAAGGCCATGGCCTGGGAGGAGGGCAGGGGGAACAAGGTGCCTTCTGCCGCAGTGTGGCATCAGCCGTAGTTGTGCAGCGCCCGCCGGAGTACTGCGTTGGACGAACCACAGTGGAGCAGCTGCTGGAGACCATGAGAATGAGGGACGGCGCTAGAGGGAGGAGCAGCCTGGGAGATTTGCCTCTATCCGCCAGCCATGTAGCCTAGCTGGACATAGCATCATCGAGGACCAGGCCAGATGGGACCAGTGGCGACGGTTCGCTAGAGGAACCCTAGTGCTGCAGGCAGGGGATCGAGGTAGGGGAGAAGGGGTGAGGAGATGCAAGCGGGCAGGGCAATGAATGCTTGCGTGTTTGTTTTTACTTGAGGGTCAGGTGTGACACGGGCGTCAGCAGTTGCATTTTGAGTGTAATATAGGCAGACAACAGAGTCATTTCACCCCTTCCCTTCAATTTTTAGTGAGGTTCTACCCGAAACACCCCCCTCCAAAGCGAAATTAGTTAAGCCCAAGCCCATAACTCAAAAATGACTTTTTTACATTTTTTATGGCTTATTTTGACGATATGCCCTGAAAAGGCAAAATCGAACTGGCCCTTAACCTGCAATTCAATTGTGCGTGCAATGATGAATCACTCCTGCCTGCTATCTGTACATTTAGGCATAATCATACATGGCATAACCTAATACATGTGCATTCCATTGTAGAATCTGGAATATCAATGTTTATGTTAGTTCATATGTTGCACATGATGTTTAAATGCCCCTTAAATCTGGTCAGTCAAGTGATGGTCTTTAAGCCTCCTTCTTTGCTTCTTTTCTTGATATGTAAGATTTGCTCACACATATGTTCAATTGCTTGTTTGCATCAGCCAGCCATATTAGGACTGTTTGCTTTGATTACTTGATGTTCTTGACCTACCACTCTAACAGAGCTTGTCAACAATTTAAACACTAAGGGCTGTTGTAGTGGGGCCTTGTCTAACTCATAGGTGACATAAAGGTTTGGTTGTACACTACAGTAGGCTCTCCAAGAGTACCTGGAGATCCAGTTTGAAGGTATGCCTAGTTTTTACATAGTGCAGACATAGTAAAGGCTCATTTCATTGTGTGCAAGTGCAAGAGATGCGGCATGTTTCATTATGTGGTGGTGTTTTGTTATAATCTCATCCTTTTGTGTTCACAGACCGGAAAGTATGCATATGTATCTTCCAAGGAGATGAGTAACTAGTTTGTGTCACCTTGCAGAGGGGGTGCAATGAAGATAAGATTGAGGATTTCCAAGTACAAGATGTTAGGAAGGAGCCTTGCAAGAGAAGTAGGAGCTACGCTGAGCCTCTTCAACCTGCTAAGGTAAGTCACTGTATGCAACTCAACAGTTCAATTCCTTGATTATTTCAGGCATAGTTAATTTTCTCTTTTCAATTGCTTTATTTGTCCTCACTTAATGAGATGCCCAAATAATTATGCCTAATGTTCGTTACTTGTATCACTGTTATTTGACATAATTAAAGGCGTTACCATTTAATTACTCTGCCTAAGTGTGCCTGAAGCTTTGAAGTCTATTAACCGACTATTATTGCATGAGGCTCACAATCTAGTTTATACTACGCTAATGATTGCATAGTTTTGCCTGTTGTAGTATGTTTGTATGAAACCCTCTGCTGTTCATTATGCTCCCTAAGACTTTAATTGAGGTACAGAATGGCCAACTGCTTGCTTACTTATACGCAACGTGTTGTCTAAATTTGTAACTTGTCTGTGTTTTCGATTGGGCCCCAACATCATGCTTCTCTGGTGAGCTAAGAGGGATTTCTGTATGCAGGCTGCACATACTATCTTTTTTATAATTTTTAAAATATCACCTGCTTATGTTTCATGACGTGTAACATTTTTTTGTGAAAGTGACGTGTAACATTATTGTTAGTCCTGTTTTGCCATGTAGTACAAAATAGTGTCTTGTTCGCTTCACTGTTGTAACTATGTTTTTGCCCTAGTCATGTGTACTTACAGAAACATTTCAGGATGAAGTGACATCAACACAAAAATCTGTGAGCAGTGCGGCATGGCCGTTACCGAATGATTATGGATTGGAATTGGAATGTGCTGATGTTCTCGAGCATCAACTAGAGGTGGCAAGATAACGTGTACATGATTGTCAACGTATAATCAACAAGTTGAGACTGGACATGCAGGTATTAAATGCTGGAGTCAAAAAAATGAAACAAGACACCGAGGTAACCATGAAGGAATTGGAGATTTTGTAGACTGAAATTTGTGCTATCTGAATCCGGCCAATCCTATTTTCTAAAGAGATTATAGTTCAAATGGAGTTAAGTTGATGCGCATCCATGATGTATGAGTTGTATTTGCCCAGTGTATGTAATTTGTTGTTTGTGTATGCTTTATTATCACTTGTGCCGAACCATAATGCCCAGTGGGTATAATCGGCTGTAATTTCTTTATTGTATAGTGTAGGATTATTCTACCTTTCTATGCCTTGATCTCTTTGTTGTATAGTGTATGCTTTTTAGAGGTGATAGTATTGAGTAGGATAATTCTTTGAATATGCTATATCGTTCAAACGGGGGCCAACTCGCCCGACCATGGCCCTTCACGGGCCGTCAGATCCATGGGCCTTCTATGTCTTGCAGGATCCATGGGCCTTCTACGTCTCGCAGGATCCATGGGCCTTCTACGTCTCGCAAGATCCATGGGCCTTCTACGTCACGTAGGATCCATGGGCCGCCGACTCATTTATGGGTCTTGTACGGGCTTTTAATGGGCCGTAGACGGGCCTATAATGGAAATCATACGTTTTATGGGCTGACCATAACGGGCCGTTAATAGGCCGTATTTGGTGATGCTATGAAAATGGCCCAACAGACTAACGGACCACAAACGGGCCGACTGTAACGACGGGCTGAATTTGGCCCACAAGCAGAAAATGACAGTAACGGGCCGTAAGTAACCGAATGCTGCAAATGAGCCCAAGAATAAATGGCCCCTCAGAAGGCCGAAAGTTAACTTGGGCTGGAAACGGCCCAACGGAATAACCGCCCGTTAATGGGTATAAAGTGTTACATTGTTCATTACGGGCCAGTTTCACTACGGGCCGTTAATGGGTGTAAAGTAATACATTGTTCATTACGGGCCAGTTTTAGCACGGGCCGCTAATGGGCCAAGAGTTACAAAGGGCCTCATATGGGCCGAAAGACGTCATGGGCCATACATGGGCCAGAAGTGAAAACGGGCTGGAATCATATTGGATGGCCCAGATGATGCTACTGGGCCTAATTCGTATAGGGCGTAACGGGCCTTGGGTTAGCGGGCTGTAAATGGGCTATATGCTAACAGGCCGTTAACAGGCTTTCCATGGGCCGGCCCACCAGCTTTTGACCAAGTCAAACGGGCCGGACTTTTCATAGGAATGGGCCACTGTTGGGCCGTGCCACATGTCGATGTATCATAGGTGCCTTCTCTCCAGTGAGTGGATGACATCTGTCCCAATGATGAGCCAACACGTGTTTCCTCCAGCCAATGATGATTTTACACGTGGAAAATCCCCATTGGTCGAGGCTGTTAACGGGTTATCGGATCCAAAACCCGACCCGATAGCTTAACGGCGTTCCGTTACGGTGGATGCCACGTGTCGGTCACCCTTGACGAAAGCACTTCCGTGACGCGCGATTTATCGTCATGGAAGTGGACACTTCCGAGATGATAATTTTGGTAATGTCATGGAACACTTCTACGACAGCACGGGTATGACTATCTTGATTCTGTCATAAAATCGTCATGGATGTACATGCATGACAAAAAACGCGACCTGCTGTGACAAACATGTATCATCACGGAAGTGTATTTTTTTCTAGTGAATGACACTATAGCCGGAAAGGATATGGCCCAACATGCTCTTCAGTGCTTTGAAAGAGGTGCTGCTACTAGGTGGAGGATGTACCAAAACATCAATGGATGGCAAGGAGTAACCACTTGGAAGGAATTTAAGTTGACTCTGCTAAAGTCTCGGCTTGTGTCTCAGAAATTGAAGCCTTATGGAAAGGATATGAAGAAACCTTGTGCATACAAGCTTTGTGGAGCAATAAGACACAACCATAAAGAACACAAGGATGAATGCGCTCATTGTGAAGAAAGTCACCTAGCTGAAGAATGCCCAACTAAGCAGATTATTTGTTTCTTGTGTGAAGGAACTACCCACTACCCTGCTTAGTGTCACATTTACCCCATGGTACAAAGAACCATCCAGCAGAAGAAAGAAGCAATGAAGGGAGCCCTCATGGAAAATTTAGATGAACCTGTGATGAAGGAAGAGGTGGAGGACACACCCGAAGAAGACCCAATTAAACCCTGCACCAAGTCATGCTATTCATGTGGGGAAGAAGGACACATCTCCCAAAATTGTCTGAATGGGGATCTAGTAGAATTCCGACAGAGGAAGTAGAGTACGACCCACAGGAAATAGAAGCCATGATTGGAACAAAAAAGTCTAGGAAGAGAAGTAGATGGATACCAAGAAGGACCTGAGTCAAATCACCTGTTTCGGGTGCAAGGAGTCAGGGCACTACTCCCGAAATTACCCAAAAAGGAAGCCGAGGACCCAAGGAGGCTATGTAATCATGAGGAAACCTCGAGACTTGTCAGAAGTAATGTGTTTCTACTGTAATGAAGCAGGGCACTTTGCCAGGGATTGTCCCAAAGAGAAGGAGGCTTGTGCGAAATAGTTGAATTTGCGACAAAAGAAATATAGTAGTAGTAGTAAGAGCATTTCTTCTATTTTGAGATGTTGAGTAGAGGCATGTAATGGAAATGCAGGAGATTGTAATAATTTAAGTATCAATGAAGTTAGAAGTGATTTGGATTTTATGAGTTGTTACTCTATGAAGAAAGATTTTGACCATTTTCGAGGATATGATAAAAATGGTCTATGGATGAATTTGTGCATCTCAAGGGTGGTAGTACCCTGTGATGACACTTGACCTCTGGAAAGGAGTATGATATTCCAGGGAGTGGACCTTGGACAAAATAAGTACGAGTTTTATCTCGATATGTGGGATACCCCAAGAGTATGGAGAGGTGAAGTACTATTGGTTGTAAAGGAGGTAGAATGTTGGTAATAAGGAGCAATTTTGTAACACCCCGAGTGTCATGCTACGGTAATCCCCTGTTAATGGTGCCATGTCATCATGTTACTATTGCTAACCTTCACTTGATCCAAATCACCGTTCAAATTCAAATCCAATCTAAAGTCAAAGTTCAAATTTGTCAAACTTCAAAATAAAAATGTTCAAGGTGTGGCAAATAATCCCTGGATATTTTTCATGTCGGAAACAACCTCTTTTGGATTCCCAGAGTGCCCCTGGAAATTATTTAGTGAACCAGCAGCATTTAAAATTGGTCTTTTCAATTTTTATAAATGGTTAGACATCTCCTTTTCACTCCATACATTTGTTTCCATCTCGTTATATTGTGTTAGAGTTATGTGCCAAGTTTTGTTCAAAACAAAACTCATTTGTTACTAAAAGAAAATACAAAGCTGAGGCTAAATTTAATATACAGAAAAGTTAAAGGCAAGTTATAAAAATTAGAACAAAGAAAAAAACCCTCCCCCGCGGCCCAGCTAGCCAACCGGACGGCCAAACCGCCCCCTCTTCGGCCTACAAGGCCACCCCCTTGACCCAAACCCTAACGACCAACCCCATTCCCCTCCCCTCGACGGGAGCTCCTAAGTGGCGCCTTAAGCGCCACTCGGAGCAACCGGCGCCCACGCGCGCCCCCTTCATGGGCTGGCCCACTTTAGATTCTCTCCCTCGCTCCCGCTTCCTTCGCTTGGGCGCTCGGGAGGTCATATACGCCGAGCAGCAAAAAAGAAGCGAGCGTGTGGATTGAACTCCAGACCTCCCGATGGATTCTAGCGTGCCTAGCCAGCCGAGCTAGCATCCTACAGCTGTTTTAGCGCAACGCTAGCCTAAAAGTAGATAGCGCTAAATCATTTATTCTAAAAAGATAAATTTTTTATAATATACGTTGAACAAATTTTAAAATACAGTGAACTTTTTTTGTAAGCAAACATTGAACAAATTTCAAATACACAAATGAAAACATTTTGTTGTATGCGTTGAACAATTGTTTAATGTACGATGAACAAATTTTAAGTACATAATGAACAAATTTTAATATATGTTGAACAATTTCATAATATACGATGAATTGTAATACATGATGAACATTTTTATAAATTTAAAAAGGTGAACTATTTCATAATATATGATGAACATTTTCTTAATATGACCAAAACAAAAAAGAAACCAGACTGGAAACGTGGGTGCTTTTATTACCGTTATATTTACTATACAAAATCATAAAAGCAGAAATCTAATTACAGCCATAAGTTGTCCTGGATGGCTAGCTGCACTCGAACAAAGGCCATGGGTATAGAGTTCGACTCCTGCGGCAGGCACGTATTTTTTGGATCATTAAAGGAATGAATAAAAAGGTAAAACGGGCCTGGCCCATGACGGGAGGGGGGTGTGCGCCCGTTTGGGAATCAGCCTATAACGGGCGCTGAGGGCGCCGTTTAGGAAATGCCCCCCTCGACCCCCCTCGCTCTGGATCGGGATTGACCGAACCGTCCCGACCCCATCATCGTCGCCCCTCGCCACCACCTCGACCCCGCGCCCCCTCTCCTCCCGCGCGGCGCCGCCTGATCCAAAGCCGCTCGTCGCCTCGACCCCTTCGCCCCCGCCGCTGTGCGCCGTCATCATCGCCGGATAGCCGGCGCTACCTCGCCCCGCCGCCACGTCCTCATCATCGTGACGTCCTCGACCTCTCCCTCAACCGCAGCTACACCGAGCCTCGCCGGTGTTCCCCTGCAACGGGGGCGAGACATCATCCGCCATTCCTCTCCTCTCCCTTACAGATCGAACGCACCCGCAACGTCCCCGATTCACCGCGACCTCACCGTGTCCCTGCTGCGCTTCGGCCGTGCCCTGGGCGAGCCCTGCACGCGCCGCCCGCGCATGTCTGCAGCCCCACGCTACGGCCCTACTCGCCCGCGCCTCGTCCGGACGCGCCCACGCCGCACCCGGCGACACCCGCGGCTGCCCCCTGCTTCTCCTCCCGCACCGCCCGCTCCCTCTGATCGTTGCTGCTCCGCCTTCTCGCTGGCCGCCGACCATGCCAGCCTCAGCCGCGCCATCCCACTCGCCTCCCTGCCCGTGAGTCGCGCCGCCGCGGCCCCTGCCTCCCGTTCCCGGCCACCTCCGGCTGCCAGCGGCTGCTGGTGCCGCTCGGGGCATCGGCCGGCCTCGCCTCCCCCGCGTGCTGGGTGCCTGGGTGCGCCCTGCCCCAGCGCCCGTAGCCCGTCGCCCGCTAAGGCCATAGGGCATTTGATAGCTAGGGCCCCTCCCTTGTTTTATAAAAAAGGTTTAAAAAAGATAATTAAGAATATAATTAATTAACTTAATTAATCATGTTCAGTTAACTAATTAGGTTTAATTAACCTGCTAATTAGACTAGGTTTAAATGGTAATTAGCAAATCAGTCTATGACAGGTGGACCCAGTCAACACCTTGACTAGTGAACACATTCACCAGTCAACTGTTGAGTCAGCAGTTGACCAGACCCACATGTCAGCCTCTAGTACACCTCTGTGTATGCAGAGGTGGGTGCATCTAGCATTTAAGCATTATTTTCGAATTAAAAATAAATTTCAGAATATTGCTAAAACTTTGAAAAAATATAATAAATAATCTGTAACTCGGATGAAAATGTTTTTACATGAAAGTTGCTCAGAACAACGAGACGAATCCGAATACGCGGTTCGTTTGTCTACCACATGTTCCTAGCATAGTGAACATGCAACCTTTGCCCTCCCTTTCATCGGTCCGAAGATGCTAAACTTCGGGGAAACATTCCAGGATGTTATCCCCTTCGTCGGTAACGTATAGCACCGCGTTAGAACACGTCTAGCTCTGCCTGTTGTCCTGTTATGCACTTGCTTGCTATGTATTTATTGTTTCTTCCCCCTCTTCTCAACGGTAGACCCCGGGACCGATGATGCCCCTATGATTGACTACGTCAACGACGACCCCTCCTTGCCAGAGCAACCAGGCAAGCCCCCCATTTGATCATCCCGATATCGCCCATTCCATTCTCTCATGCTTGCATTAGATTTTGCTACTGTTATTGTTTGCTCCTATTCTGATGCATAGCCTGCTTTTGTAACCTGCTTATTATTACCTTACCTGCTTATCCTAAACTACTTAGTATAGGTTGGTTAGTGACCCATCAGTGACCCCCACCTTATCCTTGTTGCCCCTTCTTCATCATTGAAGACCCGATCAACGGGATCGAAGACCAGGCACTGGCACCGCACATCACTTTCCCCTTAGTTGCTCGACACTACTGGGTTACTATCCAGTGCCGAGGATGAGACCTCTACAGCACTTTTGATGTTAACCCTGTAGTGTAGTTATTCGGTCGTGGTCATCGAGGGTGATTTCCTCTTTAACCTCTTCCGATACGACTCTGTCGTGCAACCCCTCAAGTGTGAACCTCGAGGGTGGTCCCTCTTACGTTCACCTTGATGATTACATCGAGTGGAGTTCACTGGGGGTGATTCCTCGGGTTTTCCCCTTGATGTTTAGACACACAGTTACTATGATTACTATGACTTTACAATGAACCATGTTACTAAAGAGGGGTTGACCTTGAGGGGTACCCGCGCGAGCATAATTGCAAGTGATGTGGAGTCGGGTTGACCTGAAAGGTGCCCGCGAGATAATTATGAGGCATGGCCGAGCATTCTTAGCCCTTGCCGCAAGTCCTCGAGACGGGGCACCGGGGTCACATCTTTCGTGAGTCTCTGCTTGTTACCGTGCGTTCCTAATCCACTACGATTTGGATATTTGATCCGAGGGGCCTCTGTCCTGATAGCACTAACCATCACGTGGGCATAGTATGGGCGTTCTGCGTCGTATACATCAGTCGAAGCTTAATAGACGTCGGCGACTGAGAGGCACGCGCCAGGTTGGACTGCGTAAGCACCTGCCTTTTTGAAGGAGGTAGCTAGGTCTGCTCACCGGCCGCCCTTGCAACGTGGAGGAGTTCCCGGGGAGATGTCCCATGACCCCTGGGGGCATAGATTTAGTCCGGCGTGCTGACCTCTCTATTAAGCCTAGGTCGGGTTGCGGCGTATTGTTTGGCCGAGGCCGGGCATGACCCAGGAAAGTGTGTCCGGCCGGAGTTAATTAAGCATGGTGGGTAAGTTGGTGCACCCCTGCAGGGAAGAAAGCATCTATCGATAGCATGTCCTACGGTAATGGACACTTGGAGTTGTATCCCGATCGATACAACTAGAACTGGATACTTGTAATGAGAATTGGATTGTGATGAGAAATGGATAGTGGGATTGCTTTCTCGCAGGGAGTCGAGAAAGGATCTCTAGCCGAGGTTGATAACACTACTACTACTTTACTTTATGCTACTCTACTCCCTCCTATTTGCTGCAAGATGGTGGTTTCCAGAAGATGATAGTCTTCGATAGGACTAGGCCTTCTCTCTATTCTGGCATTTCTGCAGCCCAGTCCACATATATAGCCTTCCTTTGATAATGTTGCATATGTAGTCTAGGTCCTTGCTTGCGAGTACTTTGGATGAGTACTCACGGTTGCCTTGCTCCCCCTTTTTTCCCCTTTCTTTGTTCTTTCCAGTTGATGCAACCAGATGTCGGAGCCCAGGAGCCAGATGCCACCGCTGGTGCCTACTACTACATGGAGACCGCTGACGACCAGGAGTAGTTAGGAGGCTCCCAGGCAGGAGGCCTTCCCTTTTCGATCGTAGATGCTTTTGTGCTAGCATACTAAGGCAAACTTGTCTAACTTATGTCTGTACTCAGATATTGTTGCTTCCGCTGACTCTTGTGTTTTTGAGCTATGTATTCGAGCCCTCAAGGCCCCTGGCTTGTAATATAAAGCTTGTATTATTTTAATTTGTGTCTAGAGTTGTGTTGTGATATATTCCCGTGAGTCCTTGATCTTGACCATACACATTTGCATGTATGATTAGTGTACGATTGAATCGACGGCGTCACAAGTTGGTATCAGAGCCGACTGTCTGTAGGTAGCCCCCTTTCCAACACCTTGGCCGAAGTTGAGTCTAGTCACTGAAAAACTTTTACTAACATTGGCTGTGTGTCTTACGGGCCCACGTCTCCATTGGGTGGTATTAGGATCTTTTATTACTCGTCTATACTCTGGGATTCTGATCTCTCTTCTATTCGGGTTAAAGATTTTACTAACTCTAACTTTAGGTTCTCGTAACCATTTCCTACCGGAGAGCCCCTTCATTCCAGATGATCGCCTGCTTCATCAGAAGATTCCGAAGATACTCTTTGATGTTTTCCCGAGACCCTTGTGCCCACCGCCTTTGCAATTCCCTACCACCGATACATACACTTGCCGTCCAAACCTTCTTTTCCAATTGATCTTGTTATTACAAGATACCCTGAAATACTTTTCGATATTCCAAAAATCAGTTGCGCCTGCTGCCATGCAGCTCCTTTTCCGCATGAATACATGCTCAAATAATTCCGCACACCTATCGAGGATTTGTTCATTCCTAGTTATTCATGTGTTTCACAAAATATCTTGAAATGCTATCCGACTTTCCGAGAATCCTTTGCAACTTAATGCTTTCGAAAGTCTTGCGTGCCGGCATTATGGTTAATTCCTTATTTCTAGTATTCTCCGTTGACATCCTATGTCTCTATCGCTTCGAGTCCCTTCATCCAATTTGTTGCGAATGATCGAAATCCTCAATCAGACCCTAGCATCCATCCTTCCGGCTTAGACGTCACTCCGAACATGGGCTTGTTCTTGGCAAATGAAACCTTGATTGATTGTCGATCTATATTGATTCAACTCAATTGTCTTTGTATCAGAACCTCTGCTTCTGATCTTCTCATATGAAAATAGTAACTCCTTTGTAATCAAGCTTTGAAGTTATCCAGATATATCTATAATCCAATGCCTTTGCATTATTTCTTCTTCTTGTTGAGTATTGATACTCACATCAGATCCTTTATGAATCGCCAGATCCATTGATGGATTGTATCCGATAGTGTCCATCGCATTCAAAAACCTCGAGAGTTCTTCCCCTGATACATGATGCCTTTGGCAAATTGTATCCTCTGCCTTCTCAACCATGCTCTGCCTTCGAGCTTGTGTTATTTTACTCGTGGAGTTCATGGTATATGTTCCCAAGATGCCCCTATGGGTTGAACCTATGCCTTCCTTAATCCATGTGAACCCGAGAGTTTTCACGAGTCATACTATTCTAGTGTTTTGCCAGATAACATTTTGACACTATAACTTCATTGAACGCAAGAAGTGAATGAAAGTTTATGCATTGGAGAAGTGGGAGTCGACCTTGAACTTTGTGTTCATGCCCATAGACACGATGTAGATCTTATCATGGAAGCTTCTCTTATAATCAAATGTTCCCTTGGTATAAGCTCATCTTGCATCTGTAAATTGATTCTTTGCAACCGTGGTTCCGACCATATTCTCTCCTTGATTCCATTTCCCGAACAAGTTAAAATACTTGTCTTCTGCAGATCATTTCATCTGTCCAACCTCTATTTTGATCTACCTTGAGTATTGCTCCCTGTTATCTCGAGGATATCGTGTCATTGCACTACCTCTTGTGAATTCTCATTGGAATGATACTCCATCACATCATTCCTAGCCTGGTCGGCTATATCATTATCGAGATAATTTTAACTATGCTGCCCGATCCTTCTTCCCGGAGAACAACTTTCGACGACGAGCTAAGCTTACGTCAATCTTCCTCATCTTATCACTTCACCTCAAACAACAAGCTTGATTTCGATCTTGTGTCGCATCCGTGGTTCCAATAGCCTTTCGCTTCATCATTCCATTTGCTTGATGTTGTCGCTGTTCGATGGCCTCTTCATAATACCTCGACAAAATCTGTCATGATCCCCATCAATATACTGACCTGTTTCAGGATATCAATCAAATTCATGATGAGAAATACCATCCTCGCCCCTCGATGATAGTGTTATCATCGACAACATCCTTACCTTCCTTTGAACACAGACTTGTTCACATAATTTTGGAAATACATCCTTTTTGACATGTCGATGGATTGCTGCTGCACCCATCGGCCACATCCTCATCTTTTCCTTGCTGAAATTATATAACTTATTTTATAAGTTGTTTCCAGTGAATCCTTCATGTACCCAAAGTCTAACCTTTACCTGATGACCATGTCAATGCTATCCTGAAACATGTCTATGGTACCCCGTTCATTAACAAGAACATTGGGAGCGCAATGCTAAATGTTTCTTGATCAATTATCCAAACACTGTTGTATGAGTAACGTCATGAATTTCCTCTCCCCTTACCTAAATGGTTATACTTACTATCATGTCATGTATACCATACTCTTCTTGTCCTTGGGAAAAGATATACCCCTAATATTTGGGTTTAAACACATTTCCCTTTCCAATGTTCTGGTTAATATAATGATCACCTTTTCCTTTCCACTATTTTGTTTAACCTTTCTTGTGAATTATGAGATCTAAGCAGTAATAGTTCCCTACTTATGTAAACACCTCGGTGCACAATTTGGCAGTAAGACCCTGTTATTATTGCTGTTAACATTCCAGTAACCACCGATGGACGAGAACTTTGCCTATTGGTCCGCCTCGTTTCAACGAGCAGGAAAATGGTTCTCTTTGTCCCTCGCCCTTGGTACCAACGTTATTGCCAACATAACTGACAGGCTATCCTCTGACATGCCTTGCTATCATGACCGTGCAAGATGTCAGCACCCTTCCTACTTTTTAATGCACATGGTGGGCCCATAACCCACAGTTCCACAGGATCGAAACTTGACTCTCATACCTCCCTGTTTCCAAGCTATTCCTCGCATTTGACTTTGTATGTAATTCGCGAGCCACTTTCCGGGAGATGATATATTCCCGATGCTCTGAAACCCCTTCTCACACTATATTCAGGTATCGATCGTTTCTCCATTTGCTTGAAACTTCCTATTGAACCTTCATACTTTGCTCTCGATGTTTTCTGAAGTTTCAACTTGAGAGATACTTCTGTCACACTCCCTCCATTGTTCACCGGGTAATTAACCCTATAAGGGTCAGTTCTCCCGACGTTACTCTTTACTTCCGCACTTAAATCTCGGGACGAGATTCCTTGTAGTGGAGGAGATTTGTAACACCCCCAGTGTCATGCTACGGTAATCCCCTGTTAATGGTGTCGTGTCATCATGTTACTATTGCTAACCTTCACTTGATCCAAATCACCGTTCAAATTCAAATCCAATCTAAAGTCAAAATTCAAATTTGTCAAACTTCAAAATAAAAATGTTCAAGGTGTGGCAAATAACCCCTGGATATTTGTCATGTTGGAAACAACCTCTTTTGGATTCCCAGAGTGCCCCTAGAAATTATTTAGAGAACCAGCAACATTTAAAATTGGTCTTTTCAATTTCTATAAATGGTTAGACATCTCCTTTTCACTCCATACTTTTGTCTCCATCTCGTTATATTGTGTTAGAGTTATGTGCCATGTTTTGTTCAAAACAAAACTCATTTGTTACTAAAAGAAAATACAAAGCTAAGGCTAAATTTAATAAACAGAAAAGTTAAAGGCAAGTTATAAAAATTAAAACAAAGAAAACCCCCTCCCGCGCGACCCAGCTAGCCAACCGACGGCCCAACCGCCCCCTCTCTGGCCTACAAGGCCACCCCCTTGACCCAAACCCAAACGACCAACCCCATTCCCCTCCCCTCGATCCCCCTCGCTCCTCTCCCCAACCGATCCGATCTGGATCGAGATTGACTGAACCGTCCCGGCCCCATCACCGTCGCCCCTAGCCACCACCTCGACCCCGCGCCCCCTCTCCTCTCATGCGGCACCGCCCAATCTGAAGCCGCTCGTCGCCTCAACCCCTTCGCCCCCGCCGCTGTGCGTCGTCATCATCGCCGAATCACCGGCGCTACCTCACCCCGCCGCCACATCCTCATCATCGTGACGTCCTTGACCTCTCCCTTAACCGCGGCTACACCGAGCCTCGCTGGTGTTCCCCTGCAATAGGGGTGAGCCATCGTCCGCCATTCCTCTCCTCTCCCTTACAGATCGTACACAACCGTGACGTCCCCGATTCACCGCGCCGCGTCCCTGTTGTGCTTTGGCCGTGCCCTGGCCGAGCTCTGCACGCGCCGCCCGCGCGTGTCTGTAGCCTCGCGCTACGGCCGTACTCGCCTGCGCCTCGTCCGGACGCGTCCACGCCTCGTCGGGCGACGCCCGCGGCCGCCCCTACTTCTCCTACCGCGTCGCCCGCTCCCTCTGGCCGCTGCTGCTCTGCCTTCTCGCTGGGCGCCGACCATGCCAGCCTCAGCCGCGCCGTCACACTCGCCTTCCTGCCCGTGAGCCGCGCCGCCGTGGCCCCTGCCTCCCGTTCCCGGCCACCTCCGGCTGCCAGCGGCTGCTGGCGTCGCTCGGGGCATCGGCCAGCCTCGCCTCCCCGCGTGCTGGGCGCCTGGGTGCGCCCCGCCCCAGCGCCCGTAGCCCGTCGCCCGCTAAGGCCATAGGGCCTTTGACAGCTAGGTTCCCTCCCTTGTTTTATAAAAAAGGTTTTAAAAAAAGATAATTAAAATATAATTAATTAACTCAATTAATCATGTTTAGTTAACTAATTGAGTTTAATTAACCTGCTAATTAAACTAGGTTTAAATGGTAATTAGCAAATCAGTCTATGACAGGTGGACCCAGTCAACACATTGACTAGTTAACACATTGACCAGTCAATTGTTGAGTCAGCAGTTTACCAGACCCACCTGTCACCCTCTAGTACACCTCTGTGTACGCAGAGCTGGGTGCATCTAGCATTTAAGCATTATTTTCGAATTAATAATGAATTTTAGAATATTGCTAAAACTTTGAAAAATCATAATAAATAATCTGTAACTCGGATGAAAATGTTTTCTACATGAAAGTTGCTCAGAACGACGAGACAAATCCGAATACGCGGACCATTTGTCTGCCACACGTTCCTAGCATAGTGAACATGCAACCTTTCCCCTCCGTTTCATCGGTCCGAAGATGCCAAACTTCGGGGAAACATTCCCGGATGTTATCCCCTTCGTCGGTAATGTATAGCACCACGTTAGAACACGTCTAGCTCTGCATGTTGTCCTGTTATGCACTTGCTTGCGATGTATTTACTGTTTCTTCCCCCTTTTCTCTCCGGTAGACCCCGGGACCGATGATGCCCCTGTGATCGACTATGTCAACAACGACCCCTCCTTGCCAAAGCAACCAGGCAAGCCCCCCCCCCCTTTTATCATCCTGATATCGCCCATTCCATTCTCTCATGCTTGCATTAGATTTTGCTACAGTTATTGTTTGCTCCTATTCTGATGCATAGCCTGCTTTTGTAACCTACTTATTGTTACCTTACCTGCTTATCCTAAACTACTTAGTATAGGTTGGTTAGTGATCCATCAGCGACCCCCACCTTGTCCTTGTTGCCCCTGCTTCATCATTGAAGACCCGATCAACGGGATCGAAGACCAGGCCCCGGCACCGCACATCACTTTCCCCTTAGTTGCTCGACACTACTGGGTTACTATCCAGTGCCGAGGGTGAGACCTCTACAGCACTTCTGATGTTAACCCTGTAGTGTAATTATTGATCGTGGTCATCGAGGGTGATTTCCTCTTTAACCACTTCCGATACGACTTTGTTGTGCAACCCCTCAAGTGTGAACCTCGAGGGTGGTCCCTCTTACGTTCACCTTGATGATTACATCGAGTGGACTTCACCGGGGGTGATTCCTCGAGTTTTCCCCTTGATGTTTAGACACACAGTTACTATGATTACTATGACTTTACACTGAACCATGTTACTAAAGACGGGTCGACCCTGAGGGGTACCCGCACGAGCATAATTGCGAGTCATGTGGAGTCGGGTTGACCTGGAAGGTGCCTGCGAGATAATTACGAGGCGTGGCCGGTCATTCTTAGCCCTTGCCGCAAGTCCTCGAGACCGGGCAACGGGTCACATCTTTCGTGAGTCTCTGCTTGTTACCGCGCGTTCCTAATCCACTATGATTTGGATATTTGATCCGAGGGGCCTCTGGCCTGATAGCACTAACCATCACGTGGGCATAGTATGGGCGTTCTGCATCGTATACATCAGCCGAAGCTTAATAGACGTCAGCGACTGAGCGGCGTGCGTCGGGTTGGATTGCGTAAGCACCTGCATTTTTGAAGGAGGTGGCCAGGTCTGCTCACCGGCCGCCCTTGCAACGTGCAGGAGTTCCCAGGGAGATGGCACATGACCCCTGGGGGCATAGGTGTAGTCCGGCGTGCTGACCTCTCTATTAAGCCTAGGTCGGGTTGCGGCGTATTGTTTGGCCGAGGCCGGGCATGACCTAGGAAAGTGTGTCCGGTCAGAGTTAATCGAGTGTGGTGGGTAAGTTGGTGCACCCCTGCAGGGAAGAAAACATCTATCGATAGCCTATCCTATGGTAACGGACACTTGGAGTTGTATTCCGATTGATACAACTAGAACTGGATACTTGTAATGAGAATTGGATTGTGATGAGAAATGGATAGTATGGCTCTGGGATTACTTTCTCGCAGGACCCGTCAGCTAAGAAGACCCAGTCATGGAATAACCTTACCAAGATGAAATGGACACAGGAATTGAGGAAAAGGTTATGCCACCACCGGAAGAGCCCAGAGAAGGAATTATCTTGAAGATCTAAGAAGATCGACAATGCCAACAATAAGGATGGAGTATATGAGTTTTGATGGAACCGTAATAATGTTTCTAAGGGTGGTAGCACCCCAGACCCCCTGTGACGATCAATGGATTTTGAGAAGGCCCTGAACCTAACCTATTTCTTGCTCGCCTCTCCGAATCTCGAGGACGAGATTCATTTTAAGGGTGGTAGGTTTGTAACATCCCAAAATTCTAAATTTTCGAATGTTATATTAAATAAATAGTTTTGATTG
This sequence comes from Triticum aestivum, assembly GCF_018294505.1. Taxonomy (NCBI): domain Eukaryota; kingdom Viridiplantae; phylum Streptophyta; class Magnoliopsida; order Poales; family Poaceae; genus Triticum; species Triticum aestivum. Next base: position 36,424,818 of record NC_057804.1, on the reverse strand, counting down.
ATTGTTTGATTGTTGTGTGGTTGCTTGTGTGAACTTGAGTGAAATTTCAAACTTTATGAAAGTTAAATGAGAGAGAATAAAAGGACTTTCCGAAACTTTCATTTTGCATTTATGATCTCCATGAATTCAAATTCTTTTCAAATGCAAAACTTTAGAGAGAAGATGATATGACTCCTTCCATTTAATTAAATGAAAAAGGGTTTTGAAAAGATTTGAATTTCATTTGAAAATATTTTCAATTCAAAAACTGTAAACAACCCAATGATTTTCATGAGAGAGGATAAAATGACTTCTTCAAAACATATGAAACATGAGTTGGAAGTTTTAAAGAATTCAAATTTAAAGTCCCTTTGAAATTATTTTCATTTTGGAGTTATTTGGGTTTTATTCAAATTATTTTTCTCCAAAAATAAAATATATGGAAATTAGGGTAAAATGATTCCCTACATCAGAAAATTGAAATAAATAAATTTGAAATCATTTTTGGTATTTTTAAAATGATTTTATTTGGTTTTAATTAAATCAGTAGCACTCTTTGCTTTCTTCATATTTTTGTGGATTTTATTTGACACTACAAAAATGTTCAAGTTGTAGAAAATATTTTTCTAAATTTTTTGATATATAATATGCCTATACTATATTTCTATTTTATTTGGTTTTTCTTTTAATAATTGTCTATTAAAAAAACAATTTTTGGACCGACTGGACCGGGCCGGCCAGCTAGCCATGCCACGGCCCAGCCGGCCCATGCCCTCACCCGCTCATCCCCGAGCTCCGCTCAGAGACCCGCCACCGCACGAAATCACAGCCGCCGCCCGTGTCCGTGCGGGACTCTCGCCGCCGCCTCTGCCTGTCCCCTCCTCCACGCCACCCGTCGCCTCCTCCTATAAATAGAGCCGCCCCGGACCTCTCTATTCTCCCAAACCGCCGCCGCCGCCGGATCTCGTCACTGCAGCCGTAGCTCCGCCACCCTGCCCCGCGCTCCATCGCCGCCGCCGACTACTCCGTCGTCTCCACCTCGCCGAGCCGCTCCTCCCCGACTACTCCGCCGCCGTCGCCAACCCCGGAGTCGCCTCCCCGCTCGCAGCCGACACCGTTGCCGCTGTCTCCCTCATCGCCGGTGACTTCCATCACCGCGGTACGCCCCGGAGCACCCTCGACCGTCTGATCTTGATCCTACGATTAGGATTAGATCGTGTTTTCGTTTTTCTTAAATGGTACTCATTAAATAGTGAGCGTTCATTAGTTAAGCCTCTGGAGCAAACACTTTCATCTCTTAGGTCTCTGTAGCGAACGTTCGTTCGGTAGTCTTTTTCTTTTTATTTTTAATTTTTGCCAGGGACCTATTCGCTAGTTTTATTTTACAGATTAGCCCCTGTTTTTCAATCAAGCGTTACTTTTTGCCCGTTTATCCAAATACAACAAAACCAACGCCTACTTCTTCGTTATGAACTCCTCTATCTAGTAAAACAACTTAATCATGTTTTTGAAAGTTTTAAAAATTGAATTCAAACCGATTTGTATTTGAACTTTGTTTTATCGTAACTTGAGTTTTATAAGTCCGATTTAGTTGATTCTTTTTGCAAATCAAAGCTCTTGACCTAAAATTTCTGATAAGGCCAAATTCACTGAATTTTGGTACTGTTAGAAATTGTTTTATGTTACAAGAGTTAATTGCTTGTTTTAGAAGTTTTTCGAGATCTTTTCTTCAATTCTTTTGCATGATTGCTTATGTGTGGTTACTATTGATTGCTTACGATAGATTGAACGGAGTGTGTGAAGGAAATATGCCCTAGAGGCAATAATAAAGTTATTATTTATTTCCTTATATCATGATAAATGTTTATTATTCATGCTAGAATTGTATTAACCGGAAACATAATACATGTGTGAATACATAGACAAACAGAGTGTCACTAGTATGCCTCTACTTGACTAGCTCATTAATCAAAGATGGTTATGTTTCCTAGCCATGGATAAAGAGTTGTCATTCGATTAACATGATCACATCATTAGGAGAATGATGTGATTGATTTGACCCATTCCGTTAGCTTAGCACTTGATCGTTTAGTTTTCTGCTATTGCTTTCTTAATGACTTATACATGTTCCTATGACTATGAGATTATGCAACTCCCTTTACCGGAGGAATACTTTGTGTGCTACCAAACGTCACAACATAACTGGGTGATTATAAAGGTGCTCTACAGGTGTCTCCAAAGGTACTTGTTGGGTTGGCGTATTTCGAGATTAGGATTTGTCACTCCGATTGTCGGAGAGGTATCTCTGGGCCTTCTCGGTAATGCACATCACTTAAGCCTTGCAAGCATTGCAACTAATGAGTTAGTTGTGAGATGGTGTATTACGGAATGAGTAAAGAGACTTGCCGGTAACGAGATTGAACTAGGTATTGAGATACCGACGATCGAATCTCGGGCAAGTAACATACCGATGACAAAGGGAACAACGTATGTTGTTATGCGGTCTGACCGATAAAGATCTTCGTAGAATATGTGGGAGCCAATATGAGCATCCAGGTTCCGCTATTGGTTATTGACCGAAAACTGTTCTAGGTCATGTCTACATAGTTCTTGAACACGTAGGGTCCGCACGCTTTAGATTACGATGACAGTTTTATTATGAGTTTATAAGCTTTGATGTACCGACGGTTGTTCAGAGTCCCAGATATGATCACGGACATGACGAGGAGTCTCGAAATGGTCGAGACATAAAGATTGATATATTGGAAGCCTATATTTGGATATCGGAATCGTTCCGGGTGAAATCGAGATTTTACTGGAGTAGCAGGGGGTTACCGGAACCCCCCGGGGGTTAATGGGCCTACATGGGCCCTAAGGGAGAAGAGGAGGGCCGGCCAGGGCAGGCCGCCCCCCCCCCCTCCCCCCTAGTCCAAATAGGACAAGGAAGAGGGGCGGCGCCCCCCTTTCCTCTTTCCCCTCCCCCTTTCCTTCTCCTACAAGGCAAGAGGGGGGAGTCCTACTCCCGGTGGGAGTAGGACTCCTCCAGGCGCACCCCTAGGGGCCGACCGCACCTCCCCCCTCCCTCCTTTATATACGGGGGCAGGGGGCACCCCATAACACACAAGTTGATCTTCGTGATCGTTCCTTAGCCGTGTGCGGTGCCCCCCTCCACCATATTCCACCTAGGTCATATCGTTGCGGTGCTTAGGCGAAGCCATGCATCCGTAGAACATCATCATCGTCACCATGTCGTCGTGCTGATGAAACTCATCCCCGACACCCTGCTGGATCAGAGTCCGGGGATCGTCATCGAGCTGAACGTGTGCTGAACTCGGAGGTGCCGTACGTTAGGTACTTGGATCGGTCGGATCGTGAAGACGTACAACTACATCAACCGCGTTGTCATAACGCTTCCGCTATCGGTCTACGAGGGTACGTCGACAATACTCTCCCCTCTCGTTGCTATGCATCACCATGATCTTGTGTGTGCGTAGGAATTTTTTTGAAATTACTACGTTCCCCAACAGTGGCATCCGAGCCAGGTTTTATGCGTAGATGTCATATGCACGAGTAGAACACAAGTGAGTTGTGGGCGATATAAGTCATACTGCTTACCAGCATGTCATACTTTGCTTCAGCGGTATTGTTGGATGAAGCGGCCCGGACCGACATTACGCGTACGCTTACGCGAGACTGGTTCTACCGACGTGCTTTGCACACAGGTGGCTAGCGGGTGTCAGTTTCTCCAACTTTAGTTGAACCGAGTGTGGCTACGCCCGGTCCTTGTGAAGGTTAAAACAACACCAACTTGACAAACTATCGTTGTGGTTTTGATGCATAGGTAAGAACGGTTCTTGCTCAGCCCATAGCAGCCACGTAAAACTTGCAACAACAAAGTAGAGGACGTCTAACTTGTTTTTGTAGGGCATGCTGTCATGTGATATGGTCAAGACATGATGCTAAATTTTTGTATGAGATGATCATGTTTTTTAACCGAGTTATCGGCAACTGGCAGGAGCCATATGGTTGTCGCTTTATTGTATGCAATGCAATCGCCCTGTAATGCTTTACTTTATCACTAAGCGGTAGCGATAGTCGTAGAAGCATAAGATTAGCGAGACGACAACGATGCTACAATGGAGATCAAGGTGTCACGCCATTGACGATGGTGATCATGACGGTGCTTCGGAGATGGAGATCACAAGCACAAGATGATGATGGCCATATCATATCACTTATATTGATTGCATGTGATGTTTATCTTTTATGCATCTTATCTTGCTTTGATTGGCGGTAGCATTATAAGATGATCTCTCACTAAATTTCAAGATAAAAATGTTCTCCCTGAATATGCACCGTTGCCAAAGTTCGTCGTGCCCAGACACCACATGATGATCGGGTGTCATAAGCTCTACGTCCATCTACAACGGGTGCAAGCCAATTTTGCACACGCAGAATACTCAGGTTAAACTTGACGAGCCTAGCATATGCAGATGTGGCCTCGGAACACTGAGACTAAAAGGTCGAGCGTGAATCATATAGTAGATATGATCAACATAGTGATGTTCACCATTGAAAACTACTCCATTTCACGTGATGATCGGTTATGGTTTAGTTGATTTGGATCACGTGATCACTTAGAGGATTAGAGAGATGTCTATCTAAGTGGGAGTTCTTAAGTAATATGATTAACTGAACTTAAATTTATCATGAACTTAGGACCTGATAGTATCTTGCTTGTCTATGTTAATTGTAGATAGATGGCCCATGTTGTTGTTCCATTGAATTTTAATGCGTTCCTTGAGAAAGCAAAGTTGAAAGATGATGGTAGCAATTACACAGACTGGGTCCATAACTTGAGGATTATCCTCATTGCTGCACAGAAGAATTACGTCCTGGAAGCACCGCTGGGTGCCAGGCCTGCTGCAGGAGCAACACCAGATGTTGTGAATGTCTGGCAGAGCAAAGCTGATGACTACTCGATAGTTCAGTGTGTCATGCTTTACGGCTTAGAACTGGGACTTCAACGACGTTTTGAACGTCATGGAGCATATGAGATGTTCTAGGAGTTGAAGTTAATATTTCAAGCAAATGCCCGGATTGAGAGATATGAAGTCTCCAATAAGTTCTATAGCTGCAAGATGGAGGAGAATAGTTATGTCAGTGAGCATATACTCAAGATGTCTGGGTATAATAATCACTTGATTCAACTGGGAGTTAATCTTTCGGATGATAGCATCATTGACAGAATTCTCCAATCACTGCCACCAAGCTACAAAAGCTTTGTGATGAACTATAATATGCAAGGGATGGAAAAGACAATTCCCGAGCTCTTCGCAATGCTAAAAGCTGCAGAGGTAGAAATCAAGAAGAAGCATCAAGTGTTGATGGTCAACAAGACCACTAGTTTCAAGCAAAAGGGCAAAGGGAAGAAGAAGGGGAACTTCAAGAAGAACAACAAGCAAGTTGCTGCTCAGGAGAAGAAACCCAAGTCTGGACCTAAGCCTGAAACTGAGTGCTTCTACTGCAAGCAGACTGGTCACTGGAAGCGGAACTGCGCCAAGTATTTGGCGGATAAGAAGGATGGCAAGGTGAACAAAGGTATATGTGATATACATGTTATTGATGTGTACCTTACTAGAGCTTGCAGTAGCACCTGGGTATTTGATACTGGTTCTGTTGCTAATATTTGCAACTCGAAACAGGGACTACGGATTAAGCGAACACTGTCCAAGGACGAGGTGACGATGCGCGTGGGAAATGGTTCCAAAGTTGATGTGATCGCGGTTGGCATGCTACCTCTACATCTACCTTCGGGATTAGTATTAAACCTAAATAATTGTTATTTGGTGCCAGCGTTGAGCATGAACATTATATCTGGATCTTGTTTGATGCGAGACGGTTATTCATTTAAATCATAGAATAATGGTTGTTCTATTTATATGAGTAATATCTTTTATGGTCATGCACCCTTGAAGAGTGGTCTATTTTTGATGAATCTCGATAGTAGTGATACACATATTCATAATGTTGAAGCCAAAAGATGCAGAGTTGATAATGATAGTGCAACTTACTTGTGGCACTGCCGTTTGGGTCATATCAGTGTAAAGCGCATGAAGAAACTCCATACTGATGGACTTTTGGAACCACTTGATTATGAATCACTTGGTACTTGCGAACCGTGCCTTATGGGCAAGATGACTAAAACACCGTTCTCCGGTACAATGGAGAGAGCAACAGATTTATTGGAAATCATACATACAGATGTATGTGGTCCAATGAATGCTGAGGCTCGTGGCGGATATCGTTATTTTCTCACCTTCACAGATGATTTGAGCAGATATGGATATATCTACTTAATGAAACATAAGTCTGAAACATTTGAAAAGTTCAAAGAATTTCAGAGTGAAGTTGAAAATCATCGTAACAAGAAAATAAAGTTTCTACGATCTGATCGTGGAGGAGTTGAGTTACGAGTTTGGTCTACATTTGAAACAAAGCGGAATAGTTTCGCAACTCACGCCACCCGGAACACCACAGCGTAATGGTGTGTCCGAACGTCGTAATCGTACTTTACTTGATATGGTGCGATCTATGATTTCTCTTACTGATTTACCGCTATCATTTTGGGGTTATGCTTTAGAGACGACCGCATTCACGTTAAATAGGGCACCATCAAAATCTGTTGAGACAATGCCTTATGAACTATGGTTTGGCAAGAAACCAAAGTTGTCATTTCTTAAAGTTTGGGGCTGCGATGCTTATGTGAAAAAGCTTCAACCTGATAAGCTCGAACCCAAATCAGAGAAATGTGTCTTCATAGGATACCCAAAGGAGACTGTTGGGTACACCTTCTATCACAGATCCTAAGAGAAGACATTCGTTGCTAAGAATAGATCCTTTCTAGAGAAGGAGTTTCTCTCGAAAGAAGTGAGTGGGAGGAAAGTAGAACTTGATGAGGTAACTGTACCTGCTCCCTTATTGGAAAGTAGCTCATCACAGAAATCTGTTACTGTGACACTTACACCAATTAGTGAGGAAGTTAATGATGATGATCATGGAACTTCAGATCAAGTTGTTACTGAACCTCGTAAATCAACTAGAGAAAGATCCGCACCAGAGTGGTATGGTAATCCTGTTCTGGAAGTCATGTTACTAGACCATGATGAACCTACGAACTATGAAGAAGCGATGGTGAGCCCGGATTCCGCAAAATGGCTTGAGGCCATGAAATCTGAGATGGGATCCATGTATGAGAACAAAGTGTGGACTTTTGTTGACTTGCCCAATGATCGGCAAGCAATTGAAAATAAATGGATCTTCAAGAAGAAGATTGACACTGACGGTAATGTTACTGTCTACAAAGCTCGACTTGTCGCAAAAGGTTTTTGACAAGTTCAAGGGATTGACTACGATGAGACCTTCTCACCCGTAGCGATGCTTAAGTCTGTCCGAATCATGTTGGCGATTGTCGCATTTTATGATTATGAAATATGGCAGATGGATGTCAAAACTGCATTCCTGAACGGGTTTCAGGAAGAAGAGTTGTATATGATACAACCAGAAGGTTTTGTCGATCCAAAGGGAGCTAAAAAAGTGTGCAAGCTCCAGCGATCCATTTATGGACTGGTGCAAGCCTCTCGGGAGTTGGAATAAACGCTTTGATAGTGTGATCAAAGCATTTGGTTTTGTACAGACTTTTGGAGAAGCCTGTATTTACAAGAAAGTGAGTGGGAGCTCTGTAGCATTTCTGATATTATATGTGGATGACATATTGCTGATTGGAAATGATATAGAATTTTTGGATAGCATAAAGGGATACTTGAATAAGAGTTTTTCAATGAAAGACCTCGGTGAAGCTGCTTACATATTGGGCATTAAGATCTATAGAGATAGATCAAGACGCTTAATTGGACTTTCACAAAGCACATACCTTGACAAAGTTTTGAAGAAGTTCAAAATGGATCAAGCAAAGAAAGGGTTCTTGCCTGTGTTACAAGGTGTGAAGTTGAGTAAGACTCAAAGCCCGACCACTACAGAAGATAGAGAGAAAATGGAAGATGTTCCCTATGCTTCAGCCATAGGCTCTATCATGTATGCAATGCTGTGTACCAGACCTGATGTGTGCCTTGCTATAAGTCTAGCAGGGAGGTACCAAAGTAATCCAGGAGTGGATCACTGGACAGCGGTCAAGAACATCCTGAAATACCTAAAAAGGACTAAGGATATGTTTCTCATTTATGGAGGTGACAAAGAGCTCATCGTAAATGGTTACGTTAATGCAAGCTTTGACACTGATCCGGACGATTCTAAATCGCAAACCGGATACGTGTTTACATTGAATGGTGGAGCTGTCAGTTGGTGCAGTTCTAAACAAAGCGTCATGGCGGGATCTACATGTGAAGCGGAGTACATAGCGGCTTCGGAAGCAACAAATGAAGGAGTCTGGATGAAGGAGTTCATATCCGATCTAGGTGTCATACCTAGTGCATCGGGTCCAATGAAAATCTTTTGTGACAATACTGGTGCAATTGCCTTGGCGAAGGAATCCAGATTTCACAAGAGAACCAAGCACATCAAGAGACGCTTCAATTCCAACCGGGATCTAGTCCAGGTGGGAGACATAGAAATTTGCAAGATACATACGGATTTGAATGTTGCAGACCCGTTGACTAAGCCTCTTCCACGAGCAAAACATGATCAGCACCAAGGCTCCATGGGTGTTAGAATCATTACTGTGTAATCTAGATTATTGACTCTAGTGCAAGTGGGAGACTGAAGGAAATATGCCCCAGAGGCAATAATAAAGTTACTATTTATTTCCTTATATCATGATAAATGTTTATTATTCATGCTAGAATTGTATTAACCGGAAACATAATACATGTGTGAATACATAGACAAACAGAGTGTCACTAGTATGCCTCTACTTGACTAGCTCACTAATCAAAGATGGTATGTTTCCTAGCCGTGGATAAAGAGTTGTCATTCGATTAACATGATCACATCATTAGGAGAATGATGTGATTGACTTGACCCATTCCGTTAGCTTAGCACTTGATCGTTTAGTTTTCTGCTATTGCTTTCTTCATGACTTATACATGTTCCTATGACTATGAGATTATGCAACTCCCGTTTACCGAAGGAACACTTTGTGTGCTACCAAATGTCACAACGTAACTGGGTGATTATAAAGGTGCTCTACAGGTGTCTCCAAAGGTACTTGTTGGGTTGGCGTATTACGAGATTAGGATTTGTCACTCCGATTGTCGGAGAGGTATCTCTGGGCCTTCTCGGTAATGCACATCACTTAAGCCTTGCAAGCATTGCAACTAATGAGTTAGTTGTGAGATGGTGTATTACGGAACGACTAAAGAGACTTGCCGGTAACGAGATTGAACTAGGTATTGAGATACCGACGATCGAATCTCGGGCAAGTAACATACCGATGACAAAGGGAACAACGTATGTTGTTATATGGTCTGACCGATAAAGATCTTCGTAGAATATGTGGGAGCCAATATGATCATCCAGGTTCCGCTATTGGTTATTGACCGGAAACTGTTCTAGGTCATGTCTACATAGTTCTCGAACCCGTAGGGTCCGCACGCTTAACATTATGATGACAGTTTTATTATGAGTTTATAAGTTTTGATGTACCGAAGGTTGTTCGGAGTCCCGGATATGATCACGGACATGACGATGAGTCTCGAAATGGTCGAGACATAAAGATTGATATATTGGAAGCCTATATTTGGATATCGGAATTGTTCTGGGTGAAATCAGGATTTTACCGGAGTACCGGGGGGTTACCGGAACCCCCCCCCCCCCCGGGGGTTAATGGGCCTACATGGGCCCTAAGGGAGAAGAGGAGGGCCGACCAGGGCAGGCCGCGCGCCCCCTCCCCCCTAGTCCAAATAGGACAAGGAAGGGGGGCGGCACCCCCCTTTCCTCTTTCCCCTCCCCCCTTTCCTTCTCCTACAAGGCAAGAGGGGGGAGTCCTACTCCCGGTGGGAGTAGGACTCCTCCAGGCGCACCCCTAGGGGCCGGCCGCACCTCCCCCATCCCTCCTTTATATACGGGGGCAGGGGGCACCCCATAACACACAAGTTGATCTTCGTGATCGTTCCTTAGCCGTGTGCGGTGCCCCCCTCCACCATATTCCACCTAGGTCATATCGTTACGGTGCTTAGGCGAAGCCCTGCATTGGTAGAACATGATCATCGTCGCCACGCCATCATGCTGACGAAACTCATCCCCGACACCCTGCAGGATCGGAGTCCGGGGATCGTCATCGAGCTAAACGTGTGCTGAACTCGGAGGTGCCGTACGTTCGGTACTTGGATCGGTCGGATTGTGAAGACGTACAACAACATCAACCGCGTTGTCATAACGCTTCTGCTATCGGTCTACGAGGGTACATGGACAATACTCTCCCCTCTCGTTGCTATGCATCACCATGATCTTGCATGTGTGTAGGAATTTTTTTGAAATTACTACGTTCCCCAACAGTGTGATGAGTAGAACTATCAGGAGTTATGAGTGCGACGAATCTTCATGAACTGTACAAGGCAAGTTCATACTTTGATCATACTCTTTTATACCCAGTTTTTACTATGCATTAGTTCTACCCCACAAATATTTGCATTGGTAGGATTGGGAACATGTGGTTTTGGTTGTAGTGCTTGAGGTAGGAACCTATTGTCTTATGTTCAAACCCTTGGGTGTTACTACGTTATGCTTATACTACTTTAATTAAGGGTTAACTTAAGCTGCCTACTTTAATTCACATCTGGGTGGAATGGTTTGGGGCACCCTCGGGATACCAGTGGCTTGCCTGGACACCTGGGGAATCCAGTGTTATCCTAGGAGATCCCGGGATTACCGTGTGATTCTTCCTATGGAATGCCACCCAGGCTCAAAGGGATCATAAGATTATTCATGCTAGAAACTTCCGTGTGCAGCCACAAGCCATTATGGGCTCTGGCATAGTTGAGTAAGTTGTGTGAGCTCTTGAAGAGGTAGACTAGCATATGTAGGGGATGTAGGTGGTACTGTCTACCTGGAGTAGAGAGTTAATGCTTCTGAAAGACTGTGTCTCGGTCATCCGTTTCTCAAACATCATGTAGTGCGAGGAATTCAACAGAGGAGATCGAGTCTTGTGGGGAAAAGTGCACAAACCTCTGCAGAGTGTACAAACTAATCATGATTAGTCATGTCCCCGGTTATGGACATCTTGAGTATCTGGTACTTGAATTATTGATTTGATCTCATCATTTTACTTAATGAATTTGTTGGGTTATTTATATTAATTAATTTTGGGATATGAGTTGGGGTTACCTTCTCAAATATTGGTACAACTTGGGAGTAGTAAATAAAATGTATTCCCTTGTTGTAGGAAAAAATTATCTTTATGCAAAATTAAACTTAGAGCCTCCACCAGCCAAATATGCATGTAGTGATAGCTATTATTCATCATTATTCAATGTAATGACCTACATGGCTGCAACGTCTCATGTTGCAGGAATCTTACGACGAGTAAGTGATACGTTAGAGTTACTATTTCTACACTCAACTTTGCCGTTGGTGTTGATGGGAATCCACAACCTTGTTGTTTCTTCCACTTTATGGATTGAGGTGATAGTATTTACATTACTTTATACATGTGCTTTACCTCTGTTATAAATCCTCGAGTACTGTGTGTGCAGCATACCGATACAGGGATGGCACTTAAGCAGAGAGGCTTGACCGTTTGAGGTCGGGTCGCTACATTGCTCTAAAAATTGAGCAAAAGCAACTCTAATGGTGTGAACACATTAATGCTTTTACGTAAAAGTGGCAACCCCACTTGTGCTTAAATGATGAGTCAAGCACTTCCTTGCGTGCGAAGATGTAGCTGGTGGGTCCCAGCAGTCAGGGGGGCGAATCGTTTTGGTTTTTTTTGCCCGGACGCACTTCCTTGCGTGCGAAGATGTAGCCGGTGGGTCCAAGCAGTCAGGGGGGCGAATCTTTTTTTTTTGCCCGGACGCACTTCCTTGCGTGCGAAGGTGTCGCTGGTGGGTCCCATCGGTCAGTGGTCAGGGGGAAACGTTTTTTTCGCGAAATACAGTGGCCCGTCTGGTGGGTCCCAGCTCTTAGGTGGAGGAATCATTATTTTCCGCGTAATAAGGAGGCACTTCCTTGCTGCGGCCGTGGACCCAGCTATCAGCCTCTCCATGTACAGTCCACGTCTGATGGAAGTCGTTTCTTGACCATGTTGACCACGCTGCGCCGAGAGCACCAGGGCGGTGGACGACGGCGAGGCCTAGGAAGGGGACGACGGGGAGCCGGGGAAGACGCGGCAGTGGAAGCCCGCACGGAGAGGAGTATGTTGGTTCACTGGTTCGGCAGCGGTGTGAGGCCGCCGTCGCCGTAGGGCCTGGCCAGCGGTGGGAATAGTAGGGGCGGTGAGGCCTCCGCGGCAACACAGTCGGCCATGGGAGGCAGGAGCATGCGGCACGACAGGCACTGCTTTGGGCGGCTGGAGCAAGAAGACCAGAGGTTGAAGAAGCACTACGGCCGTTGGATGGACATCGTGCGGTCACTGGAGCTAGAATCGTTCATATTGACTAAAGTTGACAAAGGCCCCCGTCCCAGTCAACTTAGTAGGCCCACAATTCAGCCTCCCACCATGGTGGGTCCCAGCTAGCAAGGGGAGTATTCATTTTTTTGTGCGTAATAAGGATGCACTTCCGGTGGGTCCGAGCTGACAGCGCGGGGAACGTTTTTTTCGCGAAATACGTTGGCCCATCCGGTGGGTCCTAGCAGTCAGGGGGAAACGTTTTTTCGCGAAATAAGGTGGCCCGTCCGGTGGGTCCCTGCTGTCAGGTGGAGGAATAAATATTTTGCGCGTAATAAGGAGGCACTTCCTTGCGGCCGCCTGGACCCACCTGTCAGCCTCTCCATGTACAGTACTCTTCCGATGGAAGTCGGTCATTGACCACATTGACCACGCCACGCCGAGAGCACCAGGGCGGTGGTCTGGACGACGGTGAGGCCTAGGAAGGGGACGACGTGGAGCCGGGGAAGACGCATTAGTGGTAGCCCACGCGGAGAGGAGTACGAGGGTTCACTGGTTCGGCTACGGCGTGAGGCTGCCGTCGCCGCAGAATAACAAGGGGTGTGGGTGAGTAGAGGGATACCCTGGGCCAGCGGTGGGAGTAGTAGGGGGCGGTGAGGCCTCCGCGGCATCACAGCCGGCCACGAGAGGTAGGAGCACGCGGCAGGACCGGCACTGCTTTGGGCGGCTGGAGCAAGAAGACCAGAGGTTGAAGAAGCACTATGGCCGTTGGATGGACATTGTACGGTCACTGGAGCTAGAATCGTTCATATTGACTAAGTTGACAAAGCCCTCCATCCCCGTCAACTTAGTTGGCCCACAAGTCATCCTCCCACTATGGTGGGTCCCATCTAGCAGGGTGGGTATTCATTTTTTTGTGTGTAATAAGGAGGCACTTCCTTGCGTGTGAAGATATAGCTGGTGGGTCCGACATGTCAACGGGGGGAACGTTTTTTTCGCGAAATATAGAGGCCCTTCCGGTGGGTCCCAGCTGTCAGGTGGAGGAATCATTATTTTGCGTGTTCAGTCCATGGCCGATGGATGTCGTTCGTTGACCATGTTGACCAGGCCGCGCCGAGAGCACCATGGCGGTGGATGACTACGAGGCCTAGGAAGGGAACGACACGGAGCCGGGGAAGACTCGGCAATGGTTGCCCACGCGGTGGGGAGTACGAGGGTTTACTGGTCCGGCTGCCATCGCCGGAAAATAACAGGAGGTGTGGGTGAGTAGAGGAATGGCCTGGCCAGCAATGAAGTAGGGTGGGGCGGTGCGGCCTGTGCGGCAGCACAGCCGGTCACGGGAGGCGGGAGCAGGCAGTCCCACCGGAGCTGGTTTGGGTAGCTGGAGCAAGAAGATCAGATATTGAAGAAGCAGCACGGCCGTTGGATTAACATCCAACAGTCACTGCTGCTAGAATCGTTTGTGGACTAAGTTGACAAAGCCAAAGTACACGTCAACCTTGTAGACCCACAAGTCAGCCTCCAAATCTGTCCCAAACAGCATACAGCCCGAAATTTCTAGCCGGATTCAAATTAATTTTAAATCTAAGTATACCTTAATTTAAATTCAATGAAATTTTACCCGCACAAAAACAATGAAATTTAAAATATCAAAATATGAAAGAAAACAGTATTTGGGAACTAATTGCCTGTTTGCTGTATTTTTTTCATTTTACAGCCCATTTATTATTACTTATAGCCCATTTATTATTACTTATAGCCCATTTCTTATTACTTATAGCCCATTTCTTATTACTTATAGCCCATTTCTTATTACTTATAGCCCATTTTCTGGGCAAAATGCATCCCTCCTTGTCTTGAAAGATTTCTGGCCCAGCAGGCATAGAAAAGCAAGTAGGCCTATGTTGGTTATTCTGCAAAAAACAAAATAGCTTTTTTTGCAAAAAAAATAGCTGGCTAGCCATTTTTTAGAAAGGAAAAAAACAAACTGGGCTGGTCATGTGCTAAACATATGAAATAAAAGCCTGGGCTAGACGGGCCACTGGTCCCGCACAACCCAATTGATACCCTTCTCCGTCCCGAAAAAACAAAATTACTGCGCGTGCCGCTGGTCCCTACTATCATCCTCACCATCTACAGTCATCTCCTTATTCCTCTCGGTGGTTGACCATGTTGACAACACCGGAGGGTGGCGCCGCGGCGAGCACGGAGGACGATGGTGAGTTCTCGGACGGGAACGAACAGGAGCCGGGGAAGATCACAGCCAACCGTGGGAGGCGGGAGCAGGTGGTCCCGCCGGCGCTGGTTTGGCTTTGGCGGCTCGAGGAAGAAGAGACTGAAGAAACGCGACAAACGTTGAATGTCAATCGAACGATCAAGGTTGGCACAATCGTTTTTTGACTAAGCGGACACCAAGTAGCATACTTTTTTATATATAGGAAGAAAACTGCGAGGAAAATGTGTTTGTCTGTCGTCCTCCTCACAGGGAACATTCGCCACATAAGTGACTAGCACCCTTGGTTTTCAATCGAGAGGTCTTGGGTTCGAGTCTGAGGAACTCTCAATTTTGTCCTCCTTCCTTCCTCGCAAAAAAAGGGAAAGAAAATCAAAGACTTGGGAAGGAGTACAGAACAAGCTAGTGTACCAGTAAAGAGACGTTGCCGAGTTTTAGAAAAAAGAAAGACGTGCTCCTATAGCTGGTTCGAATCCAAACCTAGACTATGACTATATATGGTGTTATGCTACTCTGCAAGTAATGAAACTGACATATCCAATGTTCGCTTCTCCTCTTCTCTACTTACTCTGCCTAGCATCAGAAGCTCTGGCCGCAACAACCATGTCCGCTGGCTGCTCGTCCACCTACTCTTCAGCAGGCAACAACCAGATATGCGCCAAGCCGCCACCCGTACCATCGCCTGTGGGTCTCATCACACCCCCGTCGGCACGCGCACTGCAGACGATTGCTCATCGCAACCCGCTGCCGTTGGTGTGGTGCCACTGCTGCAAATCACGCAGAGTCATCCGTCGCGTCTCAACCACAATCCGCAACCCTGGCCGAGTCTTCTACAAATGCCCGAATCATGGGGTAATAATATGTTTAAGTGTTGTTCTGCTGCTTTCAGCTGCTGATTTTTTTAATAGTTTGGTTGATGATCTTCCAATTTGATTCGTGCAAAAAAGGGAAGATTCGTGTGATTTGTATTTCTGGGAAGTTGCTGATGTGGGGGAATGCAACTACGCTGATTATTTGGTTAGCCGAGGAATCCCAATACCAGCAGGTTGGGGTGTTGGACAAGTAACTGAAGGAATGGCAGAAGAGGAAGATGCAGAGCAGAAGGTTAAAGACGCAGTTCCTCTGATCATGGCCAAGCAACAGCTGTTGAACGGCCTTGACAACAATGAGGAGATGAAAGAACTTGTGAAGATAATGGGAAAAATCGATGTGCTCTGTAGGATGATTGTCTCTTTATTTGCAGTGTATGTAGCACTCGTGATGTATTCAGTGGCTACGACATGAGCACTTTGCTGAAACTAGTAATGAATGAAACTTGTGTAGCAGGCTGGGCATAGTGTTGTGAACATCTAATGATTTCTATTAACGAAATCACAAATCAGCATACATAACAAGTGATGTTCTCACAGCAAAATACTAAACAACATGTTCATCAGGTTTCAGTTGTCATAGCAAACACAATTTCACATAGTAGATAAAAATCGTCTTCTAACAGGAAAATTCGACAAAAGCAATGTAATCATCATCCGCAGCAGCAGCGTCAACATATTCGCCATGTGTATCAGTCTGAATCGTAATTCCCCATGGTGTCATCTTCTTCTTCGTCCTCAACATCCTCGAACGTTGGCTTCTTCTTGATCAACTCTTGTATGTCACAACACGACAGGCAATCTTTTCGCCGGCGTCATTGATGTGATGGTTCTCAAAGATATTAGGAACATTTGTGTTATCTTGTACATCAGGAGCAGTGTAAGCATCATCTTGTTGTGCAACTTCATTAAATGAATTCCTCTGCTCAAACCTTTGCAATACTCTCCAGTCATTGCTACGTGCAAATGTGTCTTCCAAGAAAAATATTTGTGTTACTTGATTTGCCAAAATAAAAGGCTCGTTGGTCTGGTACGCCGCCTTGACATTGATGGATTTGAAATAATCATCAGCTCTGGGTTTTGCGATCCTGGAAAACAGGTTATACCAACGACATCACAACAGAACCACACACCGATGATCCTCGAAACTGGAGATATACTGCAACTGAACAATGTCTATTATGTTAGCATACATTTCAGTTGTCTCTTTGTCATACGTATCCGTGCTCATGATGGCATTGTTTTGTGTCTTCCTGCCTTCGTCTCGTGCAAGGGTGTTGTAGCGCACATCTCCAACAACGCAAGATTCATAATGTCTTACCCGAGTATCAGGACCCATTGCTAGTAAGTAAAGGGCATCATCAACTGCCTGCCCATCCTCCCGCATCTTCTTAACCTATGGTTAGAAAATAGACAAGCTGATCATCTTATGTACTCAATATATTAAAAAAACTGATAGCGCACTTCAAAAGCTTACATGGTTCTTGAACCATTTCGTAAATCCTGCCATAACCAGTTTGTCAATGTTTCTTGGATTTTGCGGCAGTAACTCCTCTTTGTACATGCTGCACAACATAGTGATCGCGTCAAACATCTAAATATATAAGAATGTGCTGCAAGTTTAGTAGATTATGATGTATAAGCTGTAGTACTGCACTTACTTGATATAAGGTAGTATCTCAGGACAGTTATTCAACACATACCAAACCATTTTGTCTAAATCTTTAGGTTTGTCCTCTTGTCGACTCTTCCCTGTAACTCGAACAGAATAATCAAAAACATTGAGCCCGGTATTGTCTTCACCCACCTCTTTGCTAAGTTGATCAGCTGTTTCAATGTATTTTGAGCAGAATGTCAATGCTTTTGTAGCCATGTAGGCCTCTGCAATGGAACCCTCGGGTCTAGCTCTGTTCCTAATATAGCCCTTGAAAGTGCCTAGCCGCCTTTCAATAGGGTACATCCAGCCATACTATACTGGACCTCTAAGTAGTGCCTCATCGGGTAGATGAACAGCCAAATGCACCATCACATCAAAGAAGGCTGGAGGATATATCTTCTCAAGGTCGCATAGGATAGTTGGTATCTTGTCTCTAAGACGCTCCAAAGCATCTATCCTGATATTTCTATTGCAGAGTTCCCTGAAGAATTGTCCCAACTCTGCAATTGCTCTGTATAAGTCAGGGCGGCCCAATCCTCTAAGGATAACAGGTAAAACCCTTTGAAGTAGGACGTGGCAGTCATGAGTTTTCAACCCTTGTACCTTGTTTCCATCTGCACTGACTCTCCTTTCAGGGTTGGAAGCAAATCCATGTGGGAATCTCACACGTGACAGGACCTCACAGAATTCTTTTCTTTTTACCTTGTCCAAGACGTACACAGCTGGTGCCATATCCCGTGGTTTACTTTCATCTTGCACCTGCAAATCCTTTCTGATACCCAGGTGTGTCAAATCAATCCTAGATTTTAAGGTATCTTTCGTCTTGCCTTCAATGTTAGGAAGTGTGCCGATAATGATGTCACATATATTTTTCTCCATGTGCATCACATCAAGATTATGCCACAGATCCAAATCTTTCCAATACTCCAAGTCCCACAAAGTGGACCTGCGGGTAAACAATAATCTCTCTTCTACCGTGCCACGCTTCCTTTTCTCGCTACCATTACCAGGATGGTTTCCTGCTGTAATATGCCTGACCTTCTCTAATTCCACTTGCAACTCATCGGCGGTGAGCCTCTTTGGCGCATCACAGTTTTCATGCTTTGCATTGAGCACATGTCTTTGGTATTTTCTAGGATGCGGCTTGTCCTTGGCAAGGAAATGGTGATGTCCAATGTAACAGATCTTGCTAAGTATTGTGTATGACAGCGGATTCCTGTCACAGCGAACACATGCATTGTAACCATGTGTCGTTCGCCCTGACATAGTGCCCAAAGCCGGATAATCATGGATGCACCAAATTACAACAGCACGCAGAAAGAAATCAGCTGGTGGGCTGCTATATAGGTCTCGAGTGAGAACACCCTTCCATAGCTATTGAAGTTCCTCCACAAGAGGCTCCATGAACAAATCAAAATCCTTTCCAGGACTTTTTGGACCTGGGATTAGCAAGGCCATCATGTAGTTTGATTCTTTGGTGCAGACATTTGGAGGCATGTTGTAAGGGATAACAAGCACTGGCCACATGCTATATGTGGCGCTCTGGTGGCCAAATGGGTTAAATCCATCTGAAGCTAAGCCAAGTCTAATGTTTCTCGGGTCAGCAGCCAACTCTTTGTGTTTATCATTGAAGCTTTTCCACTCACTACCATGAGATGGATGGCTCATTACATTCTGATCTCTGTACTCCTGGTTCCTAGAATGCCACAGTACATCCTCTCTTGTTTCAGCATCATGAAACAACCTCTGCAATCTTGGTGTAATTGGAAAATGTCTTAAAACATTATGAGGAACCCTCTTCACAGCATCGCCATCTTTCCATCTTGATGATTTGCATTTCGGGCATTCACTTAAGTTGGCATAATCCTTCTGGAACAGAACACAATTATTCTTACATACATGGATCATATCATATCCAATTCCAACTGCACGAAGGAAATTCTTCATTTTACTGTAGGTGTGTGGCAGCTCAGACGCATCTGGGAAAGATTTGCGGAAAGCGGACAACATCGCATCGAATGATTTGTTGGTCATCCGCTCAGATGTCTTCACCTGAAGAAAGGTGACCATAGCTGAGAATACTGACAGCTTATTTCCTGGGGTGACAGCAATGTTGCATTGTTCCAACATGCGGGCCCACCATTTTTCTTCTGCAGGTGAAAGTTCACGGAATGCACGAGCATTTCGTAGCATTGTTTCAATATTGGTCAAACTCACTGGCTCCGCCACCACCACCTCCTCCTCCTCTTCCACCTGAGCATCAGGCAGATCAAGATGGTGATCTGCTGCTTCCACGTAGTCAATAACATTGACGTTCACAGCTTCACCATGATGAACCCACCTAGTATATGTGACCGACATCCCATACAAGTGTAGATGATTTTGCATAGTTGACTGGGGTCTTGTAACTGAATTCATACAACTGCTACACGGGCAGAGCACATCTGATTTCGGACCACCGTACTCAACTCTGATAAAGTTCATGAAGTTTTCAACCCCCTCGACATATGCAACGGAGAATCTTCGAGCAGAAGTTATTCAAGTCATGTCCATCTGTTAGACATACAAATTGGTTCTTCTACTAGATATTACAGGAAAAACATATATGCTTTTTTATGAAGTCTAGAAAAAAATACCTAGGTCGATGTCTAAAGCTATGGCAAGATATTTGGACGAGCAGATCTAAGTAACGAAATATATGTAAAGCTAATTCAGCAAACAGATTTGAGCGCTAAATTATGGCAGGCTGTTTCAGCAGTCAATGAGCCCGAGCACACAGCCATCGAACTATCGAAGGCCATCGCAGCAACAAAGATCGAGTATAAAACAGTGTAGAGCTATTTCACATAACAGATTGGCTACTAGACCATGGCAATCTACGTCACAATAAATATATGGCAGGATATTTTAGCAACTAGTCGGCCTTGGCATGCCATCTCAGCTAAGCAGATTGAGTGCAGAACAGGGCAAGGAAGCTTCTTAAGCAGAGCATATTGACAGTAAACTACTTCGGCAAACAGTGAGATTAACAGCGTCTATCAGCTAACATTCAGCACTACACCGACATGAACGGGGCCTCAGTCTAGAATGCGTGTACCGTGGGAGAAGCTGACCGACGTGCGTCTCCACACGAACATCGCCAGCGGTGGCGGCGCTGACCGCCGTGCGCCTCCACAAGAACGTAGCTAGAGGTGGCGGCGCGGCTAGAGGACGGCAGTCTATGAGAGTGTACTGTGGGAGCGAGAGGATCGCCATGCGTCCCCTCGACGAACCGCGGCGCTGACGTATCGACGCGGCGGGGAGGGTGGCTT